>NW_028232923.1:0-83524 GCF_057557595.1 Rhyacophila brunnea
ATTAAAATATGCTACACTTGTATTTATTATCCCTACCATCATATGTTATGGCGAATTTGACTATTGTTCTTTTACATTTATATATTTAAAGGTGAATTTTTTTCGTAAATCATATTTTATAGCCTCATATTTTCAACATTTGTCATTTTATCAACAGAATTATTTGATTCCATCTATGTATGTGATTATAATTTTTTACAATAAAAAGAAATCACGATAATGATCCTATATCTCGATTTGATCAATACTTTTAATTTTATCATTTTATAAATTGATATGGGGGGAAAAGAAAAAACAAAAGAGGAGAACTACAAAGACAAACATTCAAAAAAAGATCCTGTAACGATAATCTCAAACGACAACTTGTCTGAACCTCACACGGCCACTAACATTTATACAACGGCTCTTCTTACTCACATAGCCATCTGCAAGAAAACACCCGCTGAGAAAAAGCACTGGATTCAAGAAGCTTATACCTCGATCCTAAAACATTTCGGAAGAAAGCCGAAATCTATCTGGCAAGAGTTCCTAAAGATTCACAATCATATTTTTAACTGTGATATGAGCATGACTCAAATTAAAACCAAATTATCAAACGTTCATAAAGACAATATTAGGAAAATAATCAAGTACGGAAGTTCAAAGAAAAAGATTCGATAAGAAGAAAACAAAGCGATCAAGATAGACGACTATAAACACTAAGCCTTTGCATTAACCTTGATAGATGCAAAAAAAAACATTTGTTAGAGTACGGACGGGCTTAGAAAATATGGACATCACTAACCACCCTAGAAAAAAAAAATACCCTATACTAAAGTAAAAAGCGATATAATTGAAGGTTTGAATGAAGCGGTTAATGCTCATATCACGTACAACCGCCTCAAGGCATGTGCGATAAGGCAATAATCTTGCAAGCTGTCCAAAAGAATTACGAAGATTAACATCGGTACCTGCTTAGGAAGGATATAACTACGTATTAATAAAGGACGAAAAAATAAAATGTAAGATCAAATAAACACAATGCTGGCATCCTACGTAAGAAAATCGGGAAAACAAACAGAAAGTGAGACAAGGTTCTAAGAAAAGTCATGAGACAACAAAACAAGATACTTGATAAAAAAAAATGATGTCCTTGAAGTGATTAGTGAAAATAAAGATAGAATAAGGATAATAAATAAATAGATAGAAGATAATATAAAAAGAAAGGAATTTACAAAAACAAACAGTCAGTTCTAAGTCAACAGAAGAAAATTTATTATGACATTTACAGATACAGTAAAATCAAAAATTAAGGCAGATAAAGAAATATTGTAGATTACTGGTCAAAAATGAAGAATAAAAGCACAGAATATATGATTTTCGAAAGTTATCTGCGCAATAACTCGCTGGAAAACACACCACAAATGGTTTTTATACCTGAAACAGAATTTATTTAGATCATCACCTATCTACCTAACCGGAAAACTTCAAGATGCGATGGTATATACAGATTATTCATCAAAAATATTACAAAATTGCACCCAATATTATATGAAACAGTAAAATCAATATGCCTTGAAAAAAAAGAGTAAAAAAGTTGGTTCTCTCTGGGATCACATACCTCATACATAAACAAGAAGTTTTAAATGGATCGGAATTCAGACCTATAACATGCATGTCAAACTTATATAAATTGACAACTGCAGCTGTCGCAATGATACTACAGAAAGACGTCGAATCCCGAAATCTTCTATCGAGAAACCCACCTTGGGACGGTCAGCAGAGTACAGGGAGCTAAAGAACAGGCAATGATAGTAGTTGCAATAAACAGTGAACACAATAATGAATTACACGTAACATGGTTCGAAATAAAAAAAGAATTTGACTTAATCGACCACGAGTATCTTCAGTCCTGCTTTAAAAATCTTAACATACAAGAATGGATGATTGCCTTTATATCTAAACTAACAAAGAACTGCAAGTTATCTCTAAGATCTAACAATGAAGAAATTTTGAAAAAAAATTCAAAAAAGGGATTATACAAGGGGATAGTCTATCTCCACTAGTGTTATGTTCTTTGTATGGATCCGCTAAGCCGCCGATCAAATTAAAATTTTCCATAAATATCCATTAACCCTGATAAGAAGGCATTTACAACTAATAATTTCCTTTTAATTGACAATTTAAAGATTTTGTAGAAAGAAGAAAGTAACTTAAAACTAATGATCAATGAAGCAACAAAATTCTTCTGATGTATCGGAATGGAAATTATCGTGACATTTATCAGCTACTAAAAATATAAATTGCAAAGATATTTCCACAGATATAGAAGGAAATGATCGATATAAATATCTTGGGATACTAGAAGCTTCCAAATCGTAAACATAACCCAAAACGAAGGAAAAATTTAGAAAAGAAATGCTAGAAAGGGTCTATAGCATATGCAAAACAAAACTTAATGGTAAAACTATAATTAAAACATAATGAATATGCAATATCACTGATAAACTACTACGTGGGTTTATTAAAGCTAGAACCAGAAGACTTTAGGAAGCTAAGTTGATGAAATTACCCGGATACTAATAGAAAATGGAATAAACTTGAACCATCTAATAAAGAAAGATTATATCTCAAAAGAAATTAACTAAGACGTGGATTAGAAAATATTGTGTTTAAATCCGTAAGAATACTTTACCAACTATATAAAACTCTGAGCTAAGAAAAAGGACAATCACCCAGAAAATCCGCAATTTTAAAATTTAGAAATGAAAATGTGAACTAACTATCCGTAATAAATATATTCCTCAGAAAAAAATACGATCTCGTTGACATAGATCTTCCTTGGCTTGAATTAAAATAAAAAGAGAGTTTATTGTTTAAAATGCAACAAAAAACACAGTTCGATAACTCTTCCATGTTTAAAAAAATTCAACGCTTGAAATATCTGGATAGCAAAGTGTTTCAATATGAAAATATCAGACCATCAGAAGAATCTAGGTTCTTTTTATTTAGGATACAAAGATATTAAATAGAGAAAAAAAAATTTCGGCACTGTAACGACTCTTTTAAAAATGTGCACCACTAAGCAAGCAGATGTAAAAAAAAAAGCTTTGTCATGACTATAAGAGAATAAACAACGTGATTTTAAGATTTCTTGCCTTATGTTAACATGAAGTTATTATTTCAAAAAACCCAAAAATCCGCAGACACGCTGTAAAAGAAATAATGGAAAACGAATTCGCGGAGAATAAAGTAGATACAAGAATAGAAAAAGACATCAATTTTATGAATGACGAACTTGATATTTTTGTATACGACAAAAAGAAGAACTGCATCACTCTTATCGAAATTTGCGTGACAAGTATTACAATTTAAACATAGTTAAAAATAGAAAATTGTTGAAAGATGTTTTGCTAGCGTCTTTGCTGCTATTAATATACAAGTTCAAGACAAAATTATCATATTTCTTAAGACATTGGACGGTGTAGTGACACGATATCATTAAAGTTGCCTGAAGGAACTAGATCTCACGAATCAGGTTGGTGAATATATACAAACCTTGGGATTGAGAAAAAACTTTACTTTATTAGGTCTCGAAAACGGGCGGGGTATTGAAGAAGACTTTGGAGAGGAAAGATAGCAAATCATAAATATGCTGTGTGTACAAAGAATCAAGTAAGCTGTGCCTGAGAACAAAAACTAAAATTACAACTAATAAATTAGCCTATAAATAAAAAATACTCATATTAACTAGATTTATGGTATATGTATAGATAATTAAATCTAAATTTTATTTATATGAAAAATTTATTTACAATATCTTAAATTAATGAATCGAAATGTTTAAAATCTTTTGCTAGTATTGTTTATGCATAAATACTAGTGACATTATTGAGAATTTAAATATCTATTTTTTACATTATTGGCTGATCATATTATAAAACCAAATGAAGTATAGAAATTAATGGATTTTAATTTACTAAAATGAATTATAAATGCAAGACGTAAATAAATAAAGCGTTTATGGAATTATAAATATATCTTTAAATATATTTTTTAAGATAAAATAATGTTTGATTATGTTTTTGCTCATATTAAAGAAGAAGAATGTATATAACGTGTTAGTATTTTACATACATTAAGATACATTTTTTAAATAATTTTTTTATTTTATAATAAAATTTTACTTTTAAGAAAAAGTTAGCATATTATACTTGAAGGTGTTGATAAATCTTAGTTTCTTTTTTAAAGCCTGTAGTGAAAGTTTTTCAATTTATTTTCTAAATAAAATGTATTTGTGATAAAGAAAATTAAAAAATAAAAATATAAGAATAGATTATACTGGGTCGATTAAAGGTACGACATTTTTTGAAATGTGGAATAAAATAAGAACTCGTGAAGAATCGAGTCATTATATGGATCTAAGCAGTAAATTTTGCAAGAAGTTTTAGAATTAAATAATTTCTGCATAATGTATTTCAGATTGTCGATTTTTTATTGCTCGATTCATCATACACTGCTATTTTTATAAAAACGGTCAAGGACAAATTACATTATTACTAATTCAAATTTATATATAAAAAATACTTTCCTAAAATATTGCAATGTATGGTGATATATTGATCATGTATCTTACAATGCTCTTTAAAAGTAGTTTTGTTGTTATGCTTTCTATGGTATTATCTATAATAAAATCTTATTTTAATTTTCTGTCATAAATCATGATGCTTATAAATGGAGCTGTGCAAACTTATTTATTATGATTTGAATTATCATAAGGATTTTTCGGTGTTTATTCAAGAATAAAATCTTTTTTTTAATTTATTAATAAACATATGGGAAATTTTAAATGTAAATTATTCATATTTAAGAGATATTTCTGTAAAATGTAGCTCTAGATTTTAGACCGTAATTATTTTTCATAGGACATTTCAAAAAAAACTTAAATTGATTCTATTTGTCTATTTCGTGATTATTATAAATTATAGAAACTTTTTATGGAATAATGATGACAAAGTTTTATTTTTATGTAAAAATATCTATAGAAATCCAATAGGAATAATATAAAAATTATACATGAATTTCAATTTATTTTTCGATGATTATTTCGTAATAACATAATTATTGTATCTTCATACATTATTCAGAACAACTGTTCAATTGATTTCATCCCCATGCATAAATTTATTATACGTTTTAAAAAAATCAAATCATAATAAAAATATATAAAAACGCTGGTTATAATAAATTAAAATTAGAAAAATGATGTTTGATTTGATAATGAAAACTATTACAACGAAAGATTTTTTATTCGTGATATATAAAATCCATCTAATAAACGCTTAAAAGCCATGCTTTTCCGAAAATACACTGGAAAGCATTTATTGATATTAAAAAAAAACATATTTCGAATTTGGTTTTAATATGTGACTTTGAGTGGGATTTTATTTTTTTGAAATCAACCAAATGTCTTCTGTATTGTTTAGAGCTTTATAATATCCATGAATGAAGCTTTAAAATAAGAATCGGAGCATAATGTTGTATAAAAACATATGTAACACTGATTTCTTATTTCTCAGTGTTATTAATTTTTTAATTTAAAAAAATAAAATCAAGATTGTTCGGTATCTGCATATTTCTTAATTTTATGAAAGACAAATAGAATTGATAAAATATATAAATTGCACGAACAAAACTGATTTGCGGGACTATTTTTCTAATTTTCTATTCATTGTTTATCGCACCGATTAAAGACATTTTTCTATTATTTTGATTGATTGATTTTTAATCTATACTTCTAAGTTCCATCAACAAATAGTTTTATATTAGACATTTTTAACCAGAAACTGCAGAATATTACTAAACATTAAGCTGAAAAAAATTAGTTAATCCATTAATTTAACTTTAAATATTATTGTATATTGTATATTTTTAAGATGCTCCAACGTTATTTTAAAGTTAGAATGTGATGTCCTGTAAATAAAATTTTATTTTCATATTAAGAAATTTCTTTGCGTTTTATTTCGAAAATGTTTAATTTTTATCAATATTTTAAGATTTTCTAAAAAAAACCCATTATTTGGTATTATACTGATAAGAAAGCTATAAATAAGATCTTAACTTGTTGTATGAGAATGGAAAAAGCACACGAAAAAAACAAATTAGAAAATGAAAGCCCACTGTTAATGCTCGAAAGACCTGAAAGATATTATGCGTGGTTTAATAATCTTTTTTCAGCATGTTTAGTTGTTAAGTGCGCAATGATATATGGGTGTTATTGTTATCAACCATCTCCGCCTTATTTTACTTTACTGCAACTATTCAGCTTTTCTTTTTTTTATTCACTTTTGACGTCATTCTGGATATATATATCTGTTTTAAGAAACAAACAAATGAAAAATACCTTTAGGTTGTCTATATGGGTATGTATTTTATTTGAATATTGCCTTTTGCCTTTTATTACTATTTATTTCAATCGGAATCATCGAATATCACCAGATACACTTCTTTTGAATTAAAATTATGAAAATGAAAATATCTAAAATCTATCAATTTTACGTTTTTAATAATACTCGTTTATATTTTCGTTAAAGAATAAATTTCATTCTTCCTGTAAAAAAATAAGTAAAATGCTTAAAACCCCAAAAATAAATTAAAATACAAACAAACGGGACTCTTTATGAAATAATATGGTGTTATAACTACACTTAAAATATAAACATATTTTTGGGTTATCTATAATATAAGACTGAATCCATGAGATTACTATTACCGTATATGACCATTTATTTGAGGGTAATTTTATTATTTAAAAAAACTCTAAATATTAAAAAAAAATATTAAATATATTTCTTGTATTTAAATTTGTAAATCTTGTAAAATAGACTTTGGATTTGGACAACAATAATATCACAAAAATTGGGGTACTTAAAAAGGATATGTATGTTAAATTACTAATTTTATATGTTTAGGCTATCTTTCCTTTTAAAAATAGATTGTAAGAAATCTTAAGTTTTCAGATTTTTTTGTCAATTTTTTTGTAAAAACGGAATATAGAATAGATCTAGACACACTACTAAAAAAAGAAATTAAAAAACAAATGTAACTATTTAATTTGACGTAGAATGCTAAAAATACTTGAAATATAAAATTTTGTATAAGAACCCCTTTTAGAATCATTATTTTTATATTAATCCATAAAATTACGTGTTTATAAAAAGTATGATGTGCAGTTCTTTCCTATTTTATATATTTTTCACCTATCTTATCAAAAATGTAAGATTAGACCTCATACATTAACGAAGTTTGAGAATTATCACAAAATTTATGTGCACATACAGAATCAAAATTCTATTATCTAATTTTTTGTTATTTTAGGATCATATATTACACAAGAGGCATTGAAATTTTGTTCTTTAGATACGCGCACAATAAGAGATACCTATTTATATAAACGATTATGTTAAACTTTTTTTCTACTGATTTATGTCGATACTTGCATTTTCCCGTCATCTATAGTTCATGAGTTCTTAGGTATAATATTTATAATAGTGCATGAATTGTATATAAATTAGACTGTCTAACAGATGTGATAAAATACTTGGTATTTTGATACGATCTTTTATAAATAAAATATTAGTTTATACATTTTGAATTGCTAAATAATAAATTTAATGTATAAAATATCTGTTTCAAACTGTGAGGGCTGTCATTATGTGTTCACATTTATAGTATAATGTTATAAGCTTTATTGTGTCTGTTAAACACGTGCCGATTTTTTATGATTGTATATTACAATTGATAAACTAAATTTTATCAAGTATAAGATATGAGTTACTAAAGAAATCATAGATATTCTCAAGTATTTTCAACAATCTATGTGTGATATTTTAGTTTGAGTGTATTTAACTTGAACTTTTATACTTAAAAATAATTTAGGCACATTTTGTTGTTTTCTTCATAATAAGAGACCCATGCGTTTTAAATAATCCAAATACGTATTTTTATATATCTTGTTCATTATAGTGGGCCATGATAAAGCTATCTATAATTTATTATAACTGTATTTTTAATTCTGTGTGATAGACGCTTTATAGTATATAAATCTTCATACTTAATTTTCGTGATTTTTATATTTATATATATATAATAAATAATAGTCTTTAATAAAAAGTTAAAAGATCATGTCGATATTCTTTTTTTAACATATTAATTTAAGAAAAATTTGAAAATACACTGCAAAAAAAATATAGTGATGGATTACATTTATTGCGCATATTTTTGTTAATTTCTTTATTTCTATATTATTTCTTTTATGTAAATTATTTCAGTCGGCAGTTCGAATATTTTTTACAAATCGCATAAAAACCCTACCAATCACATGAATGATTTGATTGTTTTGTTTATCGTTCTGTTTATTTTTCTTTATTAAGATTGTTTCACAATATTATTGTAGCTTTTAGTATTTAGTACATTTTATCGAATAAGATTTTATTTTACTTTTTTTAATTGTTCTATAGAAAATTAAAAAGACAAGTTGGTAAAAAAATATTGAATTAATATCTTTTGAAACTTTTTTTGATTAAAATAAATTTTCATAAAATATAATTATATCCGCTTACCAAAGCTCTATATTTATTTTGATTTTTTGCTGTTTAATATGTCAAGTAATTCATTCAAATATCTAAAATGATTTTTATAAAATTTTAATTTTCTTCGCTAAAATTAAATAGCTAAATATTTAAATAGAAAGATATAAACGGTATTTTTTGGATAGATACTCATAGATCAATTTTCAAATATTTATACGAAGGGGTACGTTGTCAATGAAGAAAAGCTGTTCATTAGGTTATTAATATTTTTAGTTTAGAAATTGATCTGGTTTTTTCACTTCACTTCGATACTTGGATAAATTAAATTTTTTCAAGCAATATATATGTGAATCATAGAGGACTTAAACAGGTTTTAAACTTAAAAAATTAAAATTTTAAATTGGAAATAAAAATAATTATATGTAGCCATAGTGACAAAAATCTAGCAAATAAATTGTGTTAACTTTTATTTTATTGATATTAGCGAAGAAATTTTATCAAAATAATTATATGTGTATGCATTATCCGTTAAAATTTTGTTTTTTTTTGATCTTAAATGTGAATTTATTTAAATAATAAATTGTTTTACGTAGTTTTTTGATTAGCTAATGTTCGCTTTTTATAAATTAAATAATTTCGTTTTCGTACATGATTCTTTTTTATTCATATTTAATATCTACTAAATGTAGAAATTCGATTAATATTCTACTTTATTGCCATAAAATGACAATATTCATTTATAATTTACATATATTTTTTTTATATTGGCTCGAAGTTCCTGTTAATAGCTTAGTTGTAATTAAATTATTTATAACTCAATACAAGATACTTAAACACATTTCATTTGAGAGAAAAAGAGCTGATTATGAATATAGATCAGGGGAAGGTGTCAAAAGAAGCATCAAGGAGCTGTGCAATATTCCCGATATGCAGAAACCGTCTAAATTGATAAAAAGAAAATGAACCCATAAATAAATAAATAAATAAATAATTATTTTAAATATCTAATAAAAAAAAGATTTTTTTAAAAAGCATGAAATTTTTAATAGTTTGGAATTTTTACTATTTACCAAAATAATCCAATATATATATGGAAAGAAACATTTTATACACCATTTAACATATCATAAATAAAATGAAGCTTTATATTATAAATAGAAAGGTCCTTTCGTAAATTGTTTATCATTAAAAATCAATAAATATCAAATTTACAAACAAAACCTTTGAAACAGTATAAAAGCTCTATTTATTACCTTTACATTTAATTTTAAGCATAAATGACAATATATGATAGATAAATTTATGATCAACTTAAAATACACAGTAATAAATCATTTTAGGCAAATTCATTTTAGTTCATTTTTTTAGATTAAATCTATTAAAATTTATTGTTAATTTTTTTATAAACATGTGGATAATTAGGAACTAGTAAATATTGTACACGTAATGCTTCTAAAACCATTGTAGGTATACAAACATTTATTGATAATAAATTTTTTACGTACTTTGTATAATATTTACATACTAGCGTCATATAAGTATGTTATCACAATCATTTTTATTTTAAAAATCCAGAAGAAAAACAATAAGGTGAAGATATATTAAGACATAATATATATTATTGTTGTATAACTTTAGAAAATATGCTTTTCTACTTTTTTATTTATAATCACGTATAAATTTATGCAATGAAATTATGTTTATTTTGTTTTTTAATATGTTCTGTTATACCCAGATTTTATTTTATTGATCTTTGCGTAAATAATATTTTATGATCTTTGCATCAATATCTCACATGAGTTTAGAGGAAATTTGTTTACTTTTGTTTCAAAGGTGTGAATTTTGTTTATATAAATCATTAAATCCAAAAAAGACCATAAAATTCTCGTTCAACTACAGAAAAAATATATGTACAGAGTGAAAGATTTCTTGTGTAGCATTTTAGGCATATAATTACCAGAAAAATAAAGTATTTCATAAACACCCGTGAATTAATATTTAATGACATGTTGTAAATATAGATTGTGATAATGTGGTGTATAGTGATAATATGACTCGTCGGTCGGACATTTGTCTAGAAACAACAAATAACGTAGATAGTGCCTCATTTGCATGCATTGAGCTATCAAAATAAATCAAATTTCTAAAGCACCAAAAAAATTATATATATGAGAACACGATATTATAATAGGTAAGTCTACTTGTGTTACCTGTATCTTTTGCGCATAGATAAATTGAACCTAAAATTTTTTTAATTTAAGATATATGTCGAATGCACATACCAATCAAATATCGTCACATAAATATTTATATGCGTCATAAATTTCGATTATAAAATAAGTTAAACGTATTGGATATATCTTTGGCGTAAAAGATTCTAGTATTGCTTACTTAAGATTAGATTCCTAAATAAATGATCAAATATAGATATAGTGAAAAAAAGAATAAAATTGGTTTCAGTTATACACCTATGTATATCTTTTAAACATTGGATGGCTTAAAACTAATTTTAAATAAATAATTATTTCGCATAAATAGTAAAGGATTATTTCACTTAGAATGAAAGACCCAAGCTTCAATTATATAGCAGCTTACAATAATTAATAAATACGTCTACAGGATCCCAAATTCTCATAAAAAATTAAAAAGCAATAACAAGCATTGTGTCGTCTTAAAAATCGATAGAACGAATATTTATTTGACAATATGTATTTATTATAAAAAGTATACATACTTTCCAATAAAAATTCAATGATTTTATATTTAAATTTAATAATATAAAATATGCTAGAATCACGAATAGAAATACATGTATTTAATTTAAACCGCATTAAAAGAAGCTCTTCCTAAATTTTTTTGTGTTGGTTAGAAAATTTAAATTTATTTGTCTCCACTAATTCTTGATATATTCTAGAGTAGCATAACATAGCTATATACATATAAAAAAATTTATATATTTAAATAAAATATTTTTTGTCGTAGAACAAGCGATTACATTAGTCCCTTTTATTTAATAGATTACGGACAATTTATAATTGAGAAGTTTTTTAGAAATAAATAAAAATAAGTACGTTATACCGCAATGATTTCAGTAAATAATGTGTTACATAAAACTAATAGCTGCACGCATCTGTGTGATCATAAAGGTGCCATTATGAATAAAATTTATATGATGAAACTGAATTCAATTCTATAAGCATTTAATAATTCGAAAGTAAATTATTTCTGTTTTATTATATAAGGAAACAAACACATAACTAAGCAATAGTCGGTATGATAAGAATAGATTTTTATAAGAAATAAGAATATAATTATACCAAAATATCGAGTTATTCACTTGTAGTCTATGCGATCGTCTATAATACTTAGGCACTAAATGAAAAAGTATATAAAAGTCAAACTTTTTATTAAATATAAAGACCAAAAAAATACAATCATAACTATCTAAGGCTATTTATCATCCGGTACTATTTTTAAAATTTTTTTTATGGGTATAAATAAAAACTAGGCCTTTATTTGATCATATTTACAGGCTAAATTTCTCTTTATCATTCATATGGATCTGTTTAATGGCTTTCGATATATAATATACATAAAATACTAACAAAAATCATGATGTACATTGAAAAATGCATATTATGAACGAATATTGATAAAAATAGAGTTTTATCAATTTCTAGTTAAAAATTTGTTTCTTGCTTATGTTTTATTTAAATATTATATCTCATTTCATATAAACAGTGAATATGCCACTTCTGCATAATATTTAAAAATATTCAAGATATTTCATTATAGATCATTAATGGTATAAAAATAAGCCTTTAAAGATTATTGAACAAAATTTTTTATGATGTACCACAATATTGCCATAATTTATTGTGTTTTATAATTAAAAATGTGTTTTCCTATATGAATAATGCATTAAAAAATATATTATATCTCGTTGAGGTTAATAAATTGTTTTTTTATTCTTTAATTTCCTGATTATTATTTTTTAAATGTTAATATACTTAGTTTGTGTTATGACCATATCTTTTTTGAACATTTGATGTTCATTATATACGAAATTTTTAAACATATTGAGAATCGTAAAATAGCATGTAAACCTCTCACCTTTAAAAATATTGTATTTCTTATTATGCAATACATTATAATAAAAATCTTAAATTTTTAAAAAAACAACTCAAATTGTTATAAAAATCGAAATTTTATTGATTAACATGAAACTAGAAATCCTATTATTTTTGATGATTTTCTCTCCAAACCATCTGGATAGATGGCAATGGTAAGAAGTTATCAATAGATTTCAAACCATAATGTTCGGTTTTAATCGTATTACAATATAAATTTCAAAGGCTCGATCTGAACTTTTTTATCGTTGTAATAGATGCTAATCTTTAGGAATCTAAATATAATAAACCTGATTCCTTTAGATTAAATATTTCATCATTTCTGATTCAAAATATTTTTTTATGCGCATAAATGTAAATTTTATTTCTATTTATTATGTTTATATATTTCAATTTTTGCAATTATACCGATCACGCCAATCTAACATATTTTAATATCTTATGGTGTGCTAAATAAAAAATTTGAAGAATTTCTATGCATTACAAATATATTTTTTTTTATATCGGATAGTATACATTGAATATGCATCCTATAAATAAACTAAAATCTATAATTACTTTTTAAATGGGAAATCTTCACATAGATATTTATTTAAAATTTACATGTTTATTGTTATATATAGAAAAGCTTCACGAATACTGTAATTGATGATGAATGTTGTAATATGACGCATAGAAATTATATATTTACATATTTTATTCACGTTATAATGATTTACAACAAACAAATAAAGATGAAACATAATAAAAAGATTTTTTATTTGATAATATTTGAACAATTATTTTATATACTGTTTATTTGGTTTTTATATTTTTTAATGGATTAAATATTACATTTTTATATAATCGCATTTGATTTTTAGCTTTTTATGGTTATTCAAGCAGAACTTTAGATTACTATATAGAACAGCTTTGAACTAATATTTTATCCACCTCATCATATTTAAAATCTTCCCAGATTCATATTCTTCTCTTGAATTGATTATTTAAACATCTTCCACAAGCATATTGTTTGTGCGTGAGCTTTCGCTTCTGTTAGCATTTATCAATTTAATAAATTTAAATATATAAAATTGAACATCAGACTTTAGAATGATAACCATTTACCTCTTTAGATATCAAAAAAACGACAATTAAACCAGATTAAATGTTAAGTATCACCTTTAAGATTTAATATGTGATATAACAGAGGTGCTATGAATATATTCTCAATTGCGACTGGATGTGCCTATATTACAATAAAGAATAGTCATGCATTGATGCATCACGAAGTATGAATTTATAGATAAAGTAAGCTGGATTTGAACGCAAAAAAATTGGTGATCTCAATACAAGAAGTTAAACCCCAGAAATTCAAGGTTTATGTAACTAATCTTGAAGATACAAGTATATGTGCCAAAATTCAAGGTAGATGGTGAAGAGTATATGTTCTTAGAAAAAAAAATAACATGGTCGAAAGACTATAGATCCATCTATAATTCTAAAGTTCCAAAGTGTAAAGTATTATGATAAGCTGGATCATATTTAGAAAACATTAAATTTATGACTATATCACCATGAAGAAATCAAATTTAGATATGTAAGATAAAATAACTATGTAAAAGAAAGTCAACACGGGTTAAAACAAATACGAAGTACAAAACTATTATTATAAGTAATAGATGGAATAAAACAGTGGTGAATAGTTTAGAAAGAATGTTTCTACTTTAGATTGTCTATTTAGAACGATCACATGAAGCATATTGTACCGATAGATTTTTCTGCTTATTTATTTTAAAATATGAACGTAATTTTATTTTCAATATGCAAAAAAGCATATTCTATGGTTGTTTCAATCTTTCTATTTAAGTCCATTTTACATAGATTCATACTTGAAATGCAAAATTGCAAATGTTTGATTGAACTTAAGGAATACAGATTAAACATATATATAAATCTCAAATCCAGATATATATATAACAAAAATAATATACTTCATATATAAACTATCGCGTGTGATTTTTGCAATGGATAACAGATATTGGCTAAAATAATTTTGTTTCACCGCTAGCCATCAAATATTAACTCTTATCTCGCTTGGAGCAATCATCGCAAATATCATTATATCTAGACTTCAATAGATTTAAAGACCGATATTAGATCACATACATATGTTAAAGCGTTCTAATGTGGTGTACAAGATTTCTTTTGACTCCGCTTTTATGTCTTTGTTGGTAAAATAAGCGATATCGAATTAGAGGGATACTAAAAATGTATTAAAAGTAACACAAGTATTTTAAGAGAGTACTAAAATTAGAATACACAGACTTGAAAAAAAAAGACAAATAAAGTACAGTATATTTGCAAAATATGTATAGTATGCATCATTATTAAATATAAACAAACTTTATTTTGAAAATGCAATTACCTATTGAAACTTAATTTTAAAAAATTTGAATTGCATACAAATTCATTAAAAAAAGGTTTTAAGAACGATACTTTTGACCTAAAAACAAGGAGGTTTTATACACACAGACCATCTTTCATATCAGCTGGATAATTCCTAACTATCATAAAGCTGTTAGAACCAAGGAAAAACTTATTATTATCCATTACAGCAAAGCTAACACTAGCAATTTTGAAATAAATGTAAAAAGTAAAACTTTAGGGAATAAAATTATATTGAAAGATCTTGAAAAACACAAATATGCATAGAAATTGTCGAATTTTAACAAATTAATACAAGGCTCTATGTAATAAGCTTTTTTAGATATTAAAAAAAAAGGAATGAAAAAGGTTTGAAGTGTTATTTACGATAAGTATTTTTTTTCATAATTTCTAATTTGAATTTAACAGAAGACACTTTACGATAGTTAAAAAAATAAACTTGAACAACTTAAAACCTTTGTAAATATAATTTAAAAATTATAGTAAAAAATGAAATTAAAAACCCGACCAAATAGTGTAAATATATAAGAAAGCCGCAATATTTGAATAAGAAAAGTATCTATATTTTTAACCTTTCAATTTGTTTTTAGAGCTCTAGATCACAGGAAATATCAAATACCTTTACAAATAAAATCAACGAATTCCAGATGTACGATATAAGAAGTTTATGCCTCAAAATACTGAAAATAATACTGGTTTATTTTGTATTAGCATATTATATCAAAAAAACGCTGGTAGCAGTAACTGTGATGTTTTAATATGTATAGATTCGGTAACATAGAATAAAAAAACAAAAAACATAAAATGATACATATAAAGTAAATATATGAAAAAAGGTTTTCGGATAAAGCAATTAATTAATTCAATTGACAAAAAATTTGACTTTTGGTTTTAAAAATCAGAACATATATGAATAGTTGATACCTCAATATTTTTCACATTTAAAATATAAATAGATATTCTAAATTACATCTAAACATACTTTATAAGATAATTTTTACTGGTTAAAATCTTTAGTAAATTTGATTTCCCAGGTGTTTTTATTGTGTTTTGTTACACTAGGTAAAACTAAATCATAAATCTAAGCAGAATTAATCTAATCATAAAACATATATTAAGAACCATTATGTATATAATTTTTACTTGTTCAGTACATTCATAAAGGAAAATAAATAATTAAAATTGATCCTTGAAGAAGCTGCAAGTTTACTCATACAGAGGATTAGAATAAAGGTTTTAAACAAGCCCCAACAATTATATAAACTGTATTCAACATGCATATTCGAGCCTTAAAAGATATTTTACAATACTAGAACATATAAAAATATTTTAAATAAGTTTGAAAGCCGGCAACAAATATCGAAATAAATAATGTTACCAAGAAAGTGATCATATTTTTGTTTTTTATATTTAAAAGCCACATTAATAATAAATATATCTACCAATAAATTACTAATTATAGTCGAAGAATAATATCACTTAAAATACAGTGGCTGTATGTAATAAATTGGTTATTTAATTAAGAAGAATATTCACCTTAAAAAAATCTTACATCTATAACCTTATGATAAATAGAGCAGTTGGGGTTGAATCAAAAAAAATAAGATGAAATAAGTAAAATTTTACATATGAATATATAAATAATCAATGATGAATTTGTGTTAACTCAAAATATCACAAATGCCAAAAATTAGAATAATTGCAAAAAACTGTGCCCCAGGTAAACGAAACACATAAAAAAAAATTATAATATATACATATATAGGTGGCATCTGAACAAGGGATAATCCTATTTTATATTTCATAAAATAAAAAAAATAATCTAATACTCTATGGTTTGATGAAATATTACACCCAATAGCCATAAATATATATAAATATCTCAAAATAAATAAAAAAATACACCCTGAGTTTTTCATTTTATTTTTTCTGTTTCTACTATATAATGGGAGTAATGATATTTCATCTTTGCAATCAATCCTTTAAATCAGTTGAACAACTGTTACTAGATTCAAAAAAAAAACATTACGTAAAAATATATAAGAAGACAAAAAACAAGAATGTGCACTATTTTAATCGTTATAGGAATTATTTGTATGGAAACTTAAGTAATTTGACTTAATTCTTTTTTAAAAGATGAGGATAACAAATATACAGAGGCAAAGTATAATATATGATAAATAATGACGAAAAAAAAAATCATGTTTCATATCGACATCTATTAAAACAATATAAAAGGATTTATGTATTAATTGCATAGTATTATTTATAAGTAATGAACAAATAGATGTAGATAGAAATTATATATTTTTAGAAAGTATGAACTGCTAGCTCTCGTATTATTCTACAATATATATACAATAAAAAGCTATATTGGGGCTTTGTGTGTAATTATGAGGTGACAAGGAATCACAAATGATTCAGAAAGTTTAAAAAATTTAAATTGGTAGGTCGCATGAATATAAACTATAAAAACATAGTTTTTTATACGGATTTTTTAAAATGAAAGATTTTATGTATAATGCAACAGTAATAAAGCCCAGTGTATTATGATGATGTAAATATGAAAAAAATTTGTGTTACGCTTATAGAAATTCATCTAAAGCTTTTAAAAAAAAAATTTATTTAAAAAAAAATTACATAAATCTAAATGAAAATGCAACAAAATTCTTAGAGGCTAAAATATTTTATATTATATGTTAAATCCTTAAATAAAAGGCAAAAGCTCCTAGCAAATAACAAAAAAAAATACGCAAAGTATTTATTTCTAAAATATATCTTTTTAAAAACGTTTAAATTTAACATTTGGAAGTTCTATCGAATTACAGACATAAATAAAAAATGAAATATCTTGCTTTTATCTGTTTATATGACGACGTGACTTAAAAAAAATCACAAGTAAAGATAGAGCTAATGAACAATATATTTTATGATAAAAAGTAGTTGTAAGTCAAATTTTTTTAATCTTAAGCTTTGTATAGCCTCGTGTGGTTTTTAAATGCTAAAATTGCTACTAATTCATGAAAAAAATATTTTCTTCAATTTTTAAAATATTTAAATATAGAATTGTTTTTAAATTGAAAAATATGTTCATGAACGCATGAAAGTAAAAACAATAAATGTTCTTACGTTTAAAAACCTTGATATAAATCATGTTATATTAATATTCTTGAAAACTTTATTCTTAGACCATTTAAGTAAATAAATGCATATGATTATATTCAGGTTTTAGAGATAATCGTATTTATGTATTGCAATTTTATTTAACATATACCCTTTTTTTCTAAATATATCTCGATTTTTTTACATAGCTTTGTCAACCGTTAAATGTAAAACTAGACCGTATATGAATTTCAAATAGCTTATGAGCTGGGCTATTTCTATTTTGTTCCATCAACAGCTGAAATAAAATTGTTAAATGATCATATTATTGAAGAAACTCCTATCTGGAATTTACGCGTTATAATACATATTGCCTTTTTTGATCTTTTTCATAATATTTTATTTTTATTTTATTGTTTTACATCGTTCTCAATTTCTTGTATTCGCCTTAAAAGAGTATATACAATTTAATATATTTAACACACAATATGTGTATTTTTTTCCTAAAAAAATCTTTTAAATGATAGTAAGAATTGATTTTGTATCTATTTTATAATTTTTTTACCAAAAAAGTATGAGCACATATATTTATTATAATATCAATACAAAGGCTAGATTTTTGTGTTATTTTAGGGTATTAGATGTTGGATTTTAGCCGTGCTAATTTCGAGAAAAAAAAGAGGTATAAGTGCATGAAATAAAGACATTAAAAGGTTTATTTTTTGCGTGAAACAGTATTTTCACAAAAATTTATTTGCTTATAGATAAAATCGTAATGATAATATATAAGTTCTATACCGTTTCATAAATTTTAAAAGCTAATTAAAGAAATTATATCATGATTAGCTTTTTAAATAGTGAAAATATTATATTTTTTGATTTGTAATTCTGACTGAATTATATCTTGAATTAATATTTTGAGTTTTATGTTGAAATAATGAAATAAAGCTGAGACTGTTACATTATTAAAAAAAACTTTGAATTATTAGCCAGATTATTTTAATAAATTTTTGATGGTCATGTTTAAAAAATAATGAAAGTGATCAGATTCATTTATCATTTTACAATTCCATAGAATATTTTAGATTGACATACATTTATTGGTAGAAAAATAATGAGTGTAAATATATTAAGCTTTCAATGAACATTGGCAGAAAATAAATAATTATTAGAAAAAAGAATAAAGTATGGAATTAAATTACAAGGGATTTTACTATAATAAGATATATTGATAATCTGAAAATTTTAATTATATTAGTTGTTTCAAATACTATACTTTTGTTTTTTAGAGTTAACATTGTTAAGATAAATATTTATAATTTTAGATATAAATCAAAAAATAGATGATCTAAAAATTACAAATCTACTGTACATATATTGAATTATGAGTAAAGTTGATTTATACGGATGTTAAAAAATTCACAAAAATTATTTTATTTGCTGTTTTTTATATACTATAATGTAAGACTATTTTTTATGAATTAATATATATACTATTACATTGAGATCATAAATTGTAAAATAAGTACAATTTACTTTATATGAGTTGTCATCAGAAAGACTATAAACGAATTTAGTCGTGTAAACCTGTTATGGCCGTGATAATATAAAATATATAAAGGTTTTTGTTTCTTAAAAAATTTAATATTATTGCAAAAAGAATTATAATTTCTTATAACACAATTTTTCTTTTTTTTAAAATAAATAACAAGACCCGTCGTTACCCAATCCAAACTATGCAGAAAATTAATTTCGAATATGAAACAAATTGTATTTTTTCGGTGTTTTATTGTTTTGCACGTTTTTTTTTCGATTTTTTATTGGGTTGCGCGTAAATTTTTGCTCTATTAATCATATTATAAGGCTGTTTTATGACTGTTTTGGAAAACAATTATATTTTAAGCAGAAATTTTTATACATAGATATGCTTACCATATGAAATAAATGATATAACATAAAAGAAAGTCGAACACAATGATTAGGTCAAAGTTTATGCGCATTTTAACATCTATTTTGAAATTATTATTATCTATACATTTCTACGAAGTTGATACCTTTCTAATAAGAGTGTTTAAGAAATTTTCGACTAAAATTCCTCAAGATTTTAAATCCTTTTTTATAATTTATTTTTTGAAAATTATAAAAAATTTTCTGTGGTAAATATGATAGATATTATAAAATTTAGACACATATCACTTTTTTTTCATTTGACAGTAATTGCACTACTTTTGCAATTTGTTTATTTTAAGTTTTTTGATTGCTTAGTATCAAAAGAAACAATATATCTAGTAAGTACAAGTGAAAAGAGAGTAATGCTAATAATATGAATGCCAAAAATATACATCTTTATTATAGGATGTTATATATTACTCGACTCTTTTTTATGCATTTTTTTGCTTCCTATTAATTAATCTTTATTTGAATATAAAAAATAAAATAAATAAATGTTTTTCTTGCATATGCAAATAAATTTTTAAGAATAAAATTTTATATTTTTGGCCTGACCATCACATTATAATAAAAACAAACATTCACACAAATTTATTAAATAAAAATATAATAAATTAGATTTATATATATTATTTTGTCGTAATCTTTCTTTGCTAGTTTTTTATAATATATAAGTTCTTTCAAATTCTTGAAAACATGAAATGTTTTTTTTATATTTGTCATTGTTTGTAAAATTAATTTATTAGAATCGTATAAGCTTTATTTCAAATATTATTTTTTTTTACTATATTTAAATGTCTTTTATATTAAAGTATACCTTAAACTTTTTCGTATTCATTTAGATATGTGATTTACAATAAATACATAAAAGTTCCCGCCGATGATAGTCACCCAGATGAAAGTGTAAAAAATTTATATATGCATAAATGCAAAAAAAATAAATTTACAGCAAAAGTATTTTTTAAAAATTTTTAATATTTTTTATGTTTCTCCTGCTTATTTAAAATATTGGTTTCACGCAAGAATAGCCAAAAATTTTCTATACTTTATATTTTTTCAATTCAATATATAAAGTGTATTCTTTTATCATTATAATGTGAATATGATTTTTACATAAATATTTTAAAGGTAAAAGTTTTCCACTGGTAGTGAAGAATATACGGAAAAACATTAAATGCATTTATTGATAAATTTAATCAATAGAATAAAAGAGACACGACTTATATCAATTAAAATTATATAAAAGGAGTTCTAAAGTAGAGTATGTTATAATTAATGATGAATTTTTTTTTAGTTTTTTACGTATAAGAAAAAAACCAGGTTGAATTTTAAAAAGGTAACTTACACACAAATAAAAATTTAGATTAAAACATATTTCATATGATATTATTTAATTGATTTTTTACCGTTATTAATATACTTTTTTATATAAAAATGTAGATATACAGCAAATGCATTACTGAGTTTTACATACAATATAAAAACCCTGTCGTAAATGAAAAAAAAGATTGAATAATTTTCATTAATAAAAATATTCCAAGTAATGTAAACGCTTGATTTAGCTATTTAGAAAATAAAACGAGCACTTATTTTTGTATCTAATTTAGTGCGTAATTAAATTTTATATTTTTGATACGATTTGCATTTTGGGAAATAAAAAACTTTGAGTAGCACAAAAAAACGATATAAATATTCAGATTACAAAAAAAAGATTTTTTAATACCAATATATATGGATTTGTGGTTTTCGACTTAAGTCCACACAAAGTATAACCAGATAAGAATTTTTAGTTTTAATTTAATAAAATAAAATATACGTCAACAGTTTTTGAAAAAAGTTACGGCTTTATATATAAAATCATAAAATATCTTTATTAAATCCCAGTTATTTAAATCCTGCTAAACACATAATTCGAAAAACATCGTACATATATAAATTAAAATAATTTATAGATTACCTTGAGGTGCTTATTTTATGTCAATAAATAATTATATATTTTTCAAATGTAAAGATTTTTTTTATTTTTTAAGCACAATTATCGGGAATATTTGACAAAATGGTTTCACAACAGAAAAACTTATAACATATTTATATATTTAATGGGCATTAATTGACGTATTGCCATAATAGTCTTATATTTTACTGTATTATATAGATTCATGATGCATTCGATAATTTTCTATTCGAGTCTCAATTATATAAAACTAGTTTATGTATTATGTGTGCCAACTTTTTAATATTAATTTACGCATTTTCAAGACATATTAAATGCTTTATTGAAGATGTAAATTAATATTTTTCTAAGCTTTAGGGACCTTTTTTAGTTTATATAGACCATATTTACTTGCCTTGATAGTATAAATTTATCGGTATTTTATATATATAACTGTTAACTCATTTTGTTACAAATAGAAAAAGGTGAAAAAACAAAATGAAAAGCTAGAATATGCGTTTAAAGATAATAAAAAAGTAATATTCGATTGAAAAGCTGAAATCAATTTTGTCTTACTTGGTAAAGAGGGTATAAACTTGTGTAATCTTTTATTGTGGATTTTGAATTATATAAATTTGCATAAGTAAAGGTTTATAAAGCTTTAAGGTGATGCGAAAATAGCAATCGTATTTAGAAAGCGATATAAACAATATTTTGTTTGTATTGTTTGACGTAGAAACAACATTTTGCCACATACAACATAATACTAATATGTTAAGGTATTCAAAAGTTAAAAATTTTATATTTTGGCTTAATACTAAAAAACTCAATCTATATTTTCGAGTTTAATTTTTAATTAGTACTTATAAATTTTCTTCATTTTAATAGCTCTTCTTTCAAGGGGTAGGGTCAGGTAATATGTAATACTCCGCAAAAAAATATGCTGTCATAAACATGCTCATAAAACATTCATTTTCTCATATAAAATTACAAAATTTATGGAGTTTGGAGGTATGATTATTTCAGATCTGATCATTTGCAAGAGATAAAGAAAATTTTTGAATGATATTTATGTTAAAATGTATTTTTACTTGCAAATATTGTTTTTTTATGCTGTTTGTATATGAAGTATAGTCAAAAAAATACCCTGAAGGCTTATTTTTCTTATAACTTCATAGGTCGTTACCCTTGAATCATAGAATTGTTCTTTTCATATGTAATCAAAAACATTTTCTATATCTTAATAAAAGTAATTCCATCAAATATATTTTATACTGTATTCTCTATTATTATATAATGTGTATATTATATCTATGTAAAATTTATGTATATTTATAGATTTTATTTAACCTTTTTATCAGCCTTTAAATATAATTTAAGATCTACATTATGTCATTTCTTTGTATTATAGGGAATAGATATCAGTGCATGATAATTTAATTCATGAAAATATATAAGTTTTTTAAGAAAAAAGTTATTAATTTCTCTAAGAAGCTTCATAACTATACTCTTAGCTATCTCTTCTTTGATACCTCTTATCTTTTTAAACCCTATTAATTTAAGGGTTTTCCTCAATCCTATAGTGATATTGAATTTTGTTGTTTTTTTAAATTTTGTAATCTTTACAAAAGCACCACTTTGTTGCTTAATAAACTGAAAATCCAATGTTTTTATTGTAAAAACTAAATTCAGATTTATAAAAATTTGTGATATCTTTATAAAAATTGAAAATCTAATGATTCTTTTATTTTTTATTTTTTTGTGTTTAAATTTTATATAACAATCATCATATGAGTAGACAAAAGAAGTTGATTTTGTAATATTGATATATTTCATCGCTTTTTTATATAAAACAACATATTTATACTTTAATTTGGGCAAAGATATTTTTTTTATCACTATTTTAGTTTCTTACTACAGATTTTATTTTCTGTGCCAATATAAATTAGTTCTTTTAGAGCTTGTAGTATAATTATATTATTTATACTTTAAAAATCAAATTAGTGGATATGTAAATAAAATAATCCTCAGAACTTATTATCCTAATTGGTAAAGTAGAAAATTGTGCATTAATGTATTGTATTTTATAATTTCTAAATTAGTTCCTAGCTGTCAAGACTATAGAAGATTATAATCTATAAAAAGAATCGAATTACCTTATCATAAAGTTTTATGAAAAAATAAAATACGATAATTAATGTTGAAATTCTATATAATTGCAAGATTTGATATAGAACATATTTTATGACTTTAATTAGAATAAAATCTCGATTTATTAATGTAATATAAAGTTTTGAAGAATTATGGAACTCTAAATCACATAAGTTAAGCTCTAAAATACATAAATACTGCTTCATCTCATGATATTTTATTTAATTCTCTATCCTGCTAAGCTCAGTAATTTTTTTTAAATCCTTTTGTTTATATTGCATCCATAACAATTATTCTACGATCAATGGTTTTGTATGCTGTTCGTTTAGAAACCGTAGAATTAAGTCAACCTATAATTAATTGTTATTTTAATTCTTTATATAATAACATGGATGCTGTTATATAACCAGAATAAACCATCCATTTGAATGCCAGTTACCCATCTAATCATCTAATTTAATCCTTGCAACAGAATTACATTCATTGAAATTGCATATATTTATACATATTTTATGCGGTGAATGTTAAATTGAGCCATTAATTTATCCGTGAATAAGCACGTGTTATATCGTTTTGAACTGGCTGTATCAATTATATATACCTAAACTAGCATTCATTAGCGGTTCGGCTAAATGAGTTTATTAAAAACTGGAACTGAGTAGATACTAAGAAAAACCAGTTCGACTTTATTTGCCGGCTAATAAATAATCACCTTATTTCACTCTCAATATACCATATAGTTTTAAGTTTTTTTTGGTTCATAAACTATTTTATTGTTTATATGTGTGTCTTTACTTTTTAACTACTATTAAAAGAAAGACGGGAACGAAGTACAACTCTATAGCACGATTAAAATTCGAAATCGTCTAATAATTTTAGATTCAAACATGAACGGATATAAAAATAGTGGTACATTGATATTGTGATGTTTAACATATATACACTTCTTTTGGAATCTGTATTGGGCTAAAATAAACAAATGGAGCTAATTTTATTTGGGAGTAAATAAATTAAAATGATTTTGCTTCCTTATTCCATTTTACCATGTAAAAAACGTATTCATGATGCAAGATTTACAAAAATATTTATTGAAAACCATAACTGGCAGGTAAAGAAATAAAATATATTTTATGTCTAATATTATCAAATATATACTCTTTAAAATTATGGAATATAAATTTAGTGATGCTCATGTGATATTTTTTTAACATTAATTAATCTTATGTAAAGTATGAGCATTTATAAATATGATTTTGCGTTAAATGTAATCCCCTGAGAAACCATACTTTAAATAAGGCGGCCCTTGTTTCTACTTTCTATTGTGTTGCAGGATATATATAGTATAATAAAAATATTTTATTAAGAAGATTTTCAGGCTAAAATTAATTTTAGAAATATTTGACTTTCTAAAGGTATTTAAATTTGATTTTTTGCAAGCTATTTTATTGATTGGGGTTATCGAAAGTCATATAATGCTTTTATAAAAAAATATCATAGTTTCAAAGAATTTCTTGTCTGGTTTTTATGAACAAAGGCACGTATTTAATACATTCTATAGTTGAATTCCTGCTTTTTCTTTATTATACCGTCATCAGCAAGTAGAATTTATGCACTTCTATTAGGTATCAAATTTAAATATAGAAATTTGAATTGTCGGTTCTTTCAAACATTACGCAGAAAAGTAATGAAACAATTGGTAATATATAATAAAATATAAACTTTAAAATCAAGGCAAAGTATTTCAAAATTTCAATATAGAACAAAAACCTTGTAAATACATTTATATTAATTGTATCCATTTCAGGGTTATTGTGTTTTAATACGATGTAAAATTTATCTATTTCACCTATATGAAAAGTGCTTATAGTTGAGGAATCGTAGTAGCTTAAAAAATCGAAAGTATAGTTTTGCCATCATTTTAGACATTAAATATAATGTAACTTCTTTTATAGGTTATATATTTATTTTAGTTGAAAATAAAAATATTTATTGTACGATTTTTATTTTATTATATATCTCCTGTGTTTTATAAAGATAAGAATAAATATAAATCAAAGGAATAAGCTTTGAAAATAGGTCAAAATATGCTAATTTTTATGTTTTATTGAGATCTAAATTTTATTCTTGTCCTCCGAATATAAAATCTTTAATAATACAGAAACACTTCTATTTTTTGCGTGCAATTATTTTCGGATCCTTTTTTTTATTTTTTTATGCATTTTAGGTTGTTTAATTATACTATGGATTACATTTAGAAGAAAAAAATAGATGTAAAATTACATTAAAAAAATCCTTTTAATGATCATAATCAAAAACAAAAGTCAAAAAATAGAAAAATTACTTGCTTATTATCCTGTAATTTAGTGTGGTTTTTTATTTGAGTAACTCGGTTTATTAGAAATGTAAAAATTGTGGACACTCTACACATTAGGAAGTTTAATGAAGGAACTACTAATAGCTAAAAAAATAAAGCTACTTGTTAAAAATACATATATACACAAAACTGAAATTTTTTATATAATTTTTATTCTTATTCCGTAAAATAAATTTTTTTTTCAATGGATTTAAAAGTTTGTCACTGATAAATACTAGGTTAAACAAATTTTTTATTCGCAAAATATTTTATTATTTGGAGTTTTGATTTATTTAAGGTTATGTCGCAACTAATATAATATAATTGACATATAAGAATTCGAAGTCACAACAAAACTGAAGCATAATAAGATTTATCATTTTGATATTATCCTAAGTTAATAGGTCTTAACAAGTAAAGAAAGTTCGGAATAATTAAAGAAAATTGGAACAGACAATTATTATAAATATGATGTGTCAGTGAGACATTCATCAAGTTGCGTTTGAGAAAATTTTAGAATTATATTTAAAAAATTTAACAAATAAAAGACTTTCTAAAAAATATTGCATCAAATTATAATGTATGTTCTTTTCTCTTTTCCTAAAAAATGAAATATGATCATTAAAAAGGGAAAATCTGTTTTTTAGATTTAGCTTTATTGATCGTTGCTTGGTGTCCTTGATATAATTTGGTTTATTAAATAGTTTTGTTTTTTCTTTCTACATATTCCAATTACAGAATTGCAAACAACCCTTAATAAATATTTCAAATCTTTTTAACATATCTTTTTATACCTTCCCTTATTTTAATTACGTCAACTGCTCTTTTTCGAAAAAATTATATGTGTTCGAGTGTCTTATGAATTGTGAGAGCTTGCATGTATGTTTCTAATTCATCTGGGATTCTTACCTCATTTACATATTTTAAATTAAAAACGTCACTATAAAGAGTCATGACATATGTCATATGTATTCTTTTATTAGTATATAAAATCAAATACATGCTTCAAAATTAACCAATAATTAAATTTATAATTTTAATGTTCATTAGAAGTGTCAAGGCTGATTATATCTTTTTTAATCACGTGATGAAATTTTATTTTTTATCATATAAGAAAATACGAGGCCTATTTATGCATTTTTTAACACTTCTAAAATTCCAAAATACAATTTCATTTAATTATTGAAATTTTTGTAGAATGAAAGTGATGTATATTTTTATTGATTTTAATCTTTGAATAAGTATTTAAACTATGAAGTTTTTATAAAAATATATAAAAATATTATAATACTTTCCTAGAAATACAATATTTATATGAAACTAAATAGATTATGAAATTTTATGAGTAGTTTTAAGTGATTTGAATTTTAAGTTATTCTACCAGATTAAAAAACATTAATTAAGGATTACTATAAAAAAAATTATGCTAGAGCTTAGAGAAAAAACATTTGTATTTTTAATGAAATTTTTTTTGTGCAAGTAAAATAAATTTTATTTGGGAAAAAATTTAAAAATGAATCAGAACGAATAAAGTAGTGGTTTCTAATCATGAAGTTCATATATAGTTTATTTTTTACATATTATTTTTCTTAGGACTATAAAAGGATTCAGATCGATAAAATTGCGGATCTTATAATTAATCAAAATTTTCAAATATCAAATGTTAAAAAGTAGTTTGCAAAATATCAAATAAAAACAGCATCAGAACCACAAGTATTAGCTTTATAGATTTATATTTTTCTTTCAATGCTCTAAAATCGCTTCACAAATCAAGAGAATTATGGGCTCACTTAAAGTGAAAAAAAATATCAGTAAAAATCTAATAATTATTATATGCTCGATGGATTTATTTATATGTAATACTGATGAATTCCGCAATTTAACACCTGTTTCTATATGAAAATAGAATTTTTCGTTTACACCAATTCACAATTTATATTTTCACTGCGCTTTTTTTGCAGTTTAGCATTTATCTTTCATTAATTTCTAATTCTTTTTTCTTTTTTTTATGCTTCAAATATATGTAATATAAATTTAGTTTGTCTTAATTTATATTAATTTTAACCATATTTAACCCAATTATTTGCTAAAAGAGGTCATAATCTATGTTTATTTTTGAATTTAAACTAATATTTGATATGAATTATTGCTTACTTTTATTTCAACCAATATAAAATCATAATTGATATTTTTTTCTCTTCACTATTTGTTTTAGCATATATAAATATTATTTTTTCTTTTGTATATTTTCACCCAAATGTTTATTTTCTGGGTGCATAGATTTTTTATAGGTGATTTTGATTATAAAAATATTTTAATTAATATTACTAGAATATTTTAATTTGCTAGACCATATTTCTAGAAATTATTTGTCAAAAACAACATATTAATCTTTGTTTATTGTTACTCTCATATTTTTTTCGAATATTTTGCTGTATGATTGCTTCTAAATTTCTCAAAAAGTCGATCATGTATTTACGCAATGCAAAACACTTTAATTAAAATAATCAACATTTATCGCCTAACTCTTGGTGTATTAATTTCAACGTTTTTATTTCTATTTTAAATAAGTTAAATAAAATGCATATAAATTAATTTTTGTTCATCGTATATTTTTGGATTATTGTTTTCCGTAAATTATTTTTGCGAACATATTGACGTAAATTTATTAAATTTAAAGTATCAAACAAACTTCATTTATTCAAATAATCATGCTTTTTTTTTTTTGAATGGCATACACAATACATAAAATAAATTTTTTAGAATGTTAAGTTCTTTGTAATTCAAAAATATATATGCTGAAAATTTGGATTCATAAATAATATTTTCTTTTATAAATTTGAAGGCATGTATTTTGATATACAATACAAATTTTTTTATTCGTAGGTTATTTTCTGTAAAGAAATTTTGGATTTTTTCTTCAAACTTAAGGTCATTTTTATTGTTACATCAAATCTATTACTATAAGCTATATACTCTTCTCATACATCTTATTGAAACCTCTCTTCTGTTCAAGACCTATTAGCACAAGGGTTACCATAATTCTTTAGTTGGGATATAAACCCAATTTGGTTTGTGACTTCGATTTTCACTATTAAAATATTCTTGATATAAAATGTCTTATTTTTCTTTTGGTTTTCGTGTTTGCTTGCGCAAAACTATAGATTTCTCAATATTACAGATCCGCTGTATACTCTTAATAAGCATATCATCTTACAGTCTTTCTAAATACATATTCTACGTTTAGTGACAAATCTATTTTTTTTTAAAGTATTTGTATAATTTAAAATATATGATAAAAACTTAGTTGCATAAAATAAATTTCCGGAGTTTGGCATTCAAATTATGCTTTTTTATAGGTCTATATTATTTTGTGTATTTAATTTTATTGAATCAAACCTTCGATTTCTTCTATAATATTTTCGATAAATACTATGTTCCACCATATTATTTTAAAATCTTTCCGATGCATCTTCTTCTTCTTTCCAGACTCTTTGGAGAAAAAATCTTTCTCAATCCTAATGTTTGTGTGCATGCTTCATTTGATATTCCTAAATCCTTAATATAAGATCTATGTTTAAATTCTAAATATGGATATGCAATACAAAAATTTTTATTCGTGGTGTTTTTTATATTACGTAGTTTTGCATTTTATTTTCATTCTTAACTCCTTAAATTATCTAACTTTTTTATACTTAGATTGGATGAATTTTTGCAGCGCAAATTTTGATTTACACTTTAGGCATAACTCCATTTTTTATATTATATTTAAGGGGAATATTTTTGGTCTTATAATTTTTGGATTTTCCTATCATGTATAACACCTTAACTTATATAATCTCTATTATTTATGGGTTATTTAAGTATTCGGATTTTTATTTTCGCTTCAAGCATAAATCCATAATTTATATTATATTTTTATTCATGGGCTGGGCTAATTTTGGCAAAATAATTTTTGATTTGACTTTAAGCATAAGTAATTGATTTACTGTGAATGTATCATATCTATACTCCTGCATATATCCCTTTTTTAACATCCTCTTCGATACCTATCCTCTTATCAATACCTATTAGTATAAGGGTTTCTTAAATTCTATAGTTTGTATATATGCCACGATTCGGTTTGTAACTTCGAGTAGTATATGGGAATTTTATGATATTGTGTCATCACTCCATCCCACGTCATAATATCAAATAACTATATAATTTTCATTTGTAATTTAATGTTTATAAAAATAATTATAATTTGGATTTTCATACTATTATCAGTGTTTTTTTGAATTTTTGTACATATAAATCTAATTTTAAATTAATAATAAAATTTACATTTATATTTTTGTGATAATGGTTAAATGCTTTTAAATATAATTGAAATAAAATAATTTTTGTATTAATGCTAATATTTTTATATGTCCCTATTTTTAATTGAATGTCTATAGAAGAAACTGTAATAGAAGAGGATATAGCAAGAGTATAAATACGATGTCCGTACGGAAATCAATTACGTTATACTCAAAGAGAAAATCTATATTTACAATGTATATATTAGCCCATATACTAAAATTTTTTCATAAATTGTGTTTTAAAATAATTATTGAATATTCATAATGGGATTAAGAAAGTTAATCATGATAAATTTTCAAATAAGTTATATGAGAATGTATAGATTTCCATTTTTATTAAACAACCCCTGAATAGTCTTCTTGCGTTTCCTGGGAAATCATCTTCTGTTTTAGATAGATAGATTTAGGCATTAATTTTGTCGACTCATGTAATCCCTTTGCTATAGCTAAAACAGCAATTATGAAAGGCGGTATTAAGCTCAGTTTTAAAAGCAAGTCTGTCTTTATTTGACCAAGCTGAGACATCCTATTACATAAAATATTACTAATAGGACACACATCGCTTTCGTTTTTTTGGGTGTTTTTTTCTAGACAAAGGCGGCAGCAATCGCTAAAATAAGACAACCGATGCCCGTTTTTCATTTCATATTAATCTTTAAAACCAAAACTAGCATTAACAATAGTCTTAATAGAAAATTCATGGCTATTTTCCCCAATTCTTTTTTATATTTATATCCGCCATATCGGAACTCTTCAACTAAAGAATTGATAGTTTTAGTGCCATCAAAGATAAAGTAAGGTAATAACCAAAGTGTTCGATTTATATCTATGATGTTGTCTATAATCAAGAACACTAAGACATACTGTGATACTACCAATATTATCTTTGCAATTATAATAAGGCAATTGTATATTTCTCCTGAATAATCTTCTTTTGATTTCTTTAGTATTCCCAAGGTTCTTATCTATAGAATGCATAATAATACAGCTGGTACACTTCATGGTGTAAAAATAGTCGAGTACTTTAGTGTCAGAATATCATTTTCTCTTAAAAAATTTATCAATGGAGTAACAAAATATAATAAGGCTATGAAAAAAATTGTCCCGATCATAGCAATTATGTCTGTTCTACACAACAGTCTTGTATATAAAAATATACTCTTTTCATCTTTTAAATGGGATAATCCGTTGTATCCGAAAGAGTCATAAAAGTCTCTTCTTTTTTTATCACGAAGAAACATATAGGCTTTCCTTATTCTATCAAACTTTTCTTTGCTTCCATTTTTTGTATCTGGATGGAATTCTTTCGACAGAGTATAGTATTGTTTTCTGACTTCTTCTGTCGTGCATCCTTTGTCTAAGTAAAGATCTTTATATAATGATTGATTCATTGTAATTATGCATTTAATAATTGATTTTATATATGTAATCGCTGAAAATTTGAAACTTTAATTAAATTTTAATTTAAATCGCAAAAGCCCACGTTCCTAAAACAAAATTGTATTGAAAATTGGAAAAGTTGGTATCTAAGATTACAAGATATTTTTGATTATAGAAAAAAAAGTGAAAATTTATTATTTTTCAAATATTATTAGATGTATGGATAGAGAACGAAGTTTAAAATATTTGTAAGAGTATATTATAAATTAAATTCTAGAATATGGGAATTTTAAATTATATATATTGTATCAAATTACAGAAAATGTTATATGCTTTAGTAATTAATCAGTGTTTCACACAAATATATAATAGGACTTGTTTAAGTTAAAAAAACAGCACTAGAATTACAAATATGATAGATATGTTTTAATTGAAGCAGTTAACTGTTTATTTATGAGTTAATCTTGGTATTATAATTGTTTAGATTTTATCTTCGAACAAAACCAGATAATTAATATTATAATTTTATTTATGAGCTAATTTTAGTATTATAATTTTTTTGAAAATTCATCGAACAAAACTAGATGACTACTAATGTATTTTTATTTATGGGTTAATTTTGGCATCTTAGATTTCTAGATTTTCTCACAAAGCAAAACTAAATAACTTATATTATATTTATAATCATAGGTTAATCTTGATATTATAATTTTCTAGATTTTCCCATAAATCATAACTATATAACTTATATTATGTTTTTATTTATGTATTTATTTTGGTATAATAACTTTTTTAACTTTCTCTAAGCATAGCCCCACAACTTATATCATATTTATATTTATGTATTAATCTTGGCAGTAATGATTTTAACCGCAAACATAGCGTAATTTATTTACCGTAGATACATCATATCTACACTCTTAATTATATTCTCTTCGATACCTGTCTTTTTTCAAAACCTATGAGTTCAAGTGCTTCCTTAATCTTTTTGTTTGGGTACATGCCTGATTTTGATTTTGGCTTTGATTTACATTTTTTATAATTAATTAATACATATTATGGAAGATATGATAACAGTAAATTATTATTTTCCCAAATTTAAATTCATATATTACTATAATTGTAAATACATAATAATTTAATTAAATCAACCTCATAATTATTACCTGAACATAGGGTTTATATAAATATTGGCAGAAAGATATTTCTTTGAACAAAATTAACTATTTTAAGCTTTTAAATTTGTTATAGAGCGAAATAATATATGTGCACTCCAACTTGACAACAATTAAATCAAAAAATTTCATTAGCAGCCACTTATTTGCAAAAAAAATACAGTTTCAATTTTTATTAAAAATAAACAATATTTGTGGCTTAGATGGAATATCATCTGTAAAAAGAAAGTTGGAATTCTAAAATCATTTAAACTACAGTGGCAATTACGAAGATTTGGTAAATACATAATACATATTATAAATTATATATATTTTTTGTTTTATTTTAACGGTAATATATATAATTTTATTGGCTATACCATTTTAGAGCATCTTGATTCAAATAAAGAAAAATATTTAATACCCTAAGAAATTTAGAATTTTTATATAAAGTTATTTATGATGCTCTTAGTCCAGAACAACACAAAAAACCAAAAGAACTTTTTACGCGACTCGAAACCAATCTTTTAACTAAAATAAGCTCATCATATACACATTCGAAATTATGATCGAGTTCTTGTTAAATGAAAGTCAAATATGTAGTGAAAGATCGGTTTATTCAAACAGTAATCCGCACATAGAATTATTTGTAAACGATAATATATGGGAAAATGGAACTTTGAATGCGATGTCTTTTGCTGAACTTCTTTATAATACCAAACGAATAGATAAATTTTGAATGACCAAATCTAAAACTATTAGAGTTTCTGAAGAAAATTCTGTATATAACTATTTAGATCTTTTTAACAATAAATATTTTGTAAAAGATGCCAATTTCTCGGAATTAAAATCAAAAGCGAATAAATGTTTTCGAGAATATTTAAAGCACAAAAAATTTTAAATTAAAGGCTTGCATTTAGCGAATTAAAAACAATATAAAGTGGAGGAAATACAATTTCAATATGCAGAAATCCACTTAAAAATCAATAGAATGGGAATGGGGAAACAAAATATATAAGAAAAACATTTATGATTTTTTAGAACTAATATCAACAGAGTACTATCAAATGTTTCAAAAATATAATTTAAGATGCTACAAGGATAATTTATATAAATCTATGGTGAATAGAAAAATGATAACAAATCACATGTACTAGATTTCCATTATTAGCCTGTAAAAGAGTGTTTGATGTTTTTAAAAATTTACGTTTCAGAAAGGTGATTAACAATAGATTGTAAATTCGTATAATAGCCGGTAATATCGAGAGAATTAACCGGCTATTGAACATTTACAGTTTCGGTTAATGGTTCGGAGTGAAGATTCTGTCAGTGTAACCATTTATTATTGCGGGAATATAGTCCATATTGACCTGACTATTTTCATAAGCATGTTTAAATTAATAGAAATTAAATTGGAAATTACATTTGTATTAAATATAATAATTTTTTTTGGCCATATTAGATTTATAGAAATAAAATTTGAAATGACCTTTTAATGTATACAATATATAATTCTTTTTTGGCCATATTTAGATTTATAGAAATTGCATCTGTATATTTTTTTATTTTAGGGCTAAATTCATAGTTATATTTTTAGTTTTGTTCTCGAGCACAACTTGCTTGATCTCTCGTACATACAACCTATTAATACTTTCTGGTATTTTCTCCTCGCGAAATCATCTTCAATACCTCTCCTCCGTTCAAGACTTATTAATTCAAGGGTTTTTCTCGATCGCAAGGTTTTTAAAATGTATATCAAAAAATATAAATACTTTAAACAAAAATTAAGTAAATGATAAGTTATCTAATAGACCAGCGCTAGATTTATATATCAGAAGTATGAAAATAATTTGATTTAATACATCACAACATCACTATATCTTATGATTCGTTTTATCTACAAAAAAATTTTGAAATGATTTTTCTCTTGCAAATATCATTTTCCGCTCATTTTAAATAAAAGCAATTTGTTTTAAATTATGGGTACCTTTTGGATCATTGAAAAACATGCATTATTGCACAATTATATCATAAAATAAGTTACAAGAAATGAAAATAAAATTATTTTCATAAGTACACACAAAATCTTTGATGATTTAGAATTGAACAGTAGATTGTGTTTCTTGACTAAATTTTTGTTATAATTAATTTTTTTTCTGCATATATTGATGGATCAAGACATTTGGCTTTTATATTAAAATAAGGTTTTTGTGTGCTGTGTTTTAAATGCAATATGTGCGACTATAAGTGTATATTAAATTCAACAGAAAATTTATCTTTCCTATTATGATTTATAGACAATATATAAAATCCTATTGATTTTTAATTCCAGTAAAATTTTTTTTTATATTAAATCAAATATAATCTTTTCTTCAAGAGATAATAGTCTATCAATTCTATATTTTTTTAAATAAAAACGTTTTCTTTGTCATATTGACTAAATTTTTGAAAAAAACTTAAAAAATAGATTTGCTTTTATTTCCCTGTTTATGCGAATATAACATACTTATATTATAAATATGGATTAAACATTTCAGTCCAGATCTATTGACTTTATTAAAAATTTTAAGTTGATATTCGATTTATCTTAAACAAAAAAATAATTAAAGATGCAACATAATCTTAATTATAAATTTATAAGCATGATTACAATGGTTTAATTATAATATGATTCTCTAAATTTCGTATAATATGTCTTGATATAAATTTTAGGGTAAACGTATTCTTTAATAGCTTCTAATATAAAAAAATATATATTTTAATTATATGCATTTTTATACAAATTATATATTTAAATCAGAATTTTATTATATATGGCTGTTCTCAAATGTTTTACCGTTGATCATTTCGATATATGAAAAAATACACAACATCATAAATTTAGAAATATTTATCTTTACAGCACATTGAATATGTACAATATATGTATGATAACTAAAGTGCTACATTCTGTGTAAATCACGCGTCACTTAAGCTCACTGCAATCAATTTTTTTTTTAAATATCAGCATAAAGGAATTAAAAAATCGTTTATTAATATTATTTTGTTTATTATTTTGTATGAAAGAAAGTCTTGGGCGCCTATTTATTTTCTTAATTAAATATTATGCCATAGAAATAAAGCTATCCCATCAATATAAATGAAAAAAAAAACACTAACAAAAACATACCAGATATCATGTGCTAGTAAATTACTTAGTCAAGACAGTAATTCCAATACATAATTATATAAATTTTTAATTCCGTGGATTTAAATAAATATATTTGGCACTTTATATTCAGTAATCTGCTTAATCATTTAAAAAATGAGTAATAATAAAAAGGAAAAGACATTACAATATATATTTCAATTGGGTCAACTTAACTATAAAAATTCGGATTAAACTATCAGTGAAATCGAATTTTTGCCTTGCGTCCAAAAAATAGTTGAAGAACAAAATTGATTCACAAAATATAGCATGTATATATCTGCTGCTGATGCTTTTCTGAAATAACATAACATTGGTCTTGTATGTGAATAAAATCCTGTCGTTTTATGCTAAAATGCAATCAGTCCGAATATGACAGGGCTTAAAATTTAGAAATAGCAGATTTAGATTTAAATACATTCTAAATATTGCCTTTATTAGCCGATTTGCTTTTAAACAAAATTTCTAGAGGTTTTTAGATTATGCAATATAAAATAAAAAATATAAAGTAAAATCGGATCTTGTGTATTAAAATATGAAGAGGGATTTTCTTACTCGAGCATACCTTTTACTGATTATGTCACAAATTTTTAAATGGCATTTATAAAATTATATGCTATGAACTAATTGGAAACGATCAAAAAATATTTTATATGCAACAATTACCTCTTAATGTCATTTTTTATAAATATCTAGTATATGGGCCAAGTTTGAAGTATAAGTTATAATAGGAACTTTATTTTTATATGTGCTAGTTTATAAAGACAGACGAAACCTGCAATATGAAATCGTTTATAAAGAAATCGTGTGCTAATTTACTTCCAGTTTATACTATGCACTTTATATATTATAGGATTAGCTACATATTTCTGCTCTATTATTATAATTTACTTGGTTAGACCCTTAGGTTTCATTTAGTATTAATATTTTCCAAACAATATTATCGGTCAATATTCTTTTTTAATAGTGGAACATTAACGAAAAAATTCACGTTCTTTCAAAGATACTTGCGGATCTTTACATTGTCGAACCTTTTATGAGACAATAGTATATTATTTTCTTTGGTTTATTTTCAAAAAAATAATCTTTGCATTATCTATAATTATATCAGTAAAAAAATCTAAATAGAAAACAATATGAACAAATACATCGTTTTCACATATGCGGCTATTTTAAATATGACCATTAATATAGATCGATAGATGATGAAATTATTTCCGTTTTTATTATGCACATATTTACCATTTTATTGCTTTTAAACAGTATACAGAATTTTCCCCGTAAAGACATCATAATCTATTATCTAATACTTGGATTGTTTAATTTATATGTATGTAATCTTATTGTATATTTTTATATCTCTAGATGTTTAATGTGACTATAGCTATTTCATTTGTGGCAATATCAATTATTTATAATATGACATAGTTTATCGTCTATTTTACAAATTTTTTCTATTATTATTGTATTATCTAAAATATAAGGTGTACATAAAACCATTTTTATGTTCATATGTGAATATGATTTTTTTTCATTATGAAAACATATAATATTGCTTTGCACTGACATAAATGTTGTTTTTAGGTTCATGATATCCATTAAAAATCGATAAAACTTTAAGAGGCATATCTCAGTGTATTTTTATTTACTTATATTATTTAAATATTTTCCATCTATTCCAAACCAGTTTGGCCAAGTTACTAGATCAGATTGACATAGAAAGAAAAATAATCATTTATTGTAATGGAAACCATTACAATGATCAAAATTATATTGTGATTTTCAATAGTACTATGGTATTTATACTTTTAGTTAAATAAAAATGCGAATAAATTTTGCTAACTAAACAACTTAAAAATATAAATTTAGAAAAAATGGTACGCGCCACAATAAAAAAATATACAAAACATTTAAAATTTGTAAACTTTACGTATGTGCAGTATCTTAACATAAAAGACAATCTATTTGTGATTTTTATACAGGAATAACTGATTAATTTATACGCTAAATTCTATAAATATATCATATTAAATAGAGAAATGCATTTTTTTTTCGATGCCAAATTTACTAAAAATGACTGTATGGAGCATTAATAGCAGAAACTTTATATACCTGAAAAAAATACAGATGGTCTATTTTATGCATTTAGACTCAAAATGTATAGAAAAAATCAATTAAATAAAATGGTCATAAATTATTTACACATCATACTTTTTATAGAATGATATAATTAGAACTAATGCAAAATTCTATGTTGAATTAGATTGACTTTATAGCATGAAAAAGCAATTTGTATTAATAATAGATTTATACTGCATATTCATTCTCTAATTACATGCATTAAATATAACTTTGATTGTCATAACATATATACGAAATAAAAATTTCCTTTTTCTAGTTCTTTAAAGTCTACAGAATTAAATAAAATATAATAAAAACGTTACACTCGGAAATCTTCTACTACAATTGGCAATTACATACATCTGCGTACTTCTTATACCTAATTTTTCTCAAATGCACTTAATATTTACTACTTATTTTTGCGATATTTCTTTTAACGAACAATATATTCTCAGTTACTTTTTTAAGCAAATTTCTATCCTCAAAATCATTTTAATATTAAATTAATGCGTTTGGTCAATATCTAGTTATATTAATTAATTCTTTGAACTTATTTCATTATACCATTTCGTATAAAATATCTACTAAATTTGGAATATAATCCATAATTAAGCAAATGTATATAATAACATGTACCGATTGTATATCGTGATCTTTTTCAATATAATATCTTTTTGAGCCATAAGAAGCAGCAGATTTTCATTCTTCATTATAAAATAATTCATGAAAAATAAAAGACATATTTGAACCGCCCATTTTATTGCAGATATTAATATATAATTTTCATGCACAAAAATAATTACTAAACTAATTTTTATACAAACAAATTGGCATTAATTAGACTTATATAAATGTTATGCCTTAAAAGTAAAAATGATCAAGTATTTATTTGGGATTCTTATCAGACTTAAGATATATTTTTACGATTTATCTTTATCTTTTCTTATATTTTTAATGCTGAAAATATAAAAGTTACATGTGATGAATTTTTATATTTTTTTTGTATATTTCAACATTCTAAAATTCATTTATAATGATGAAAAAAGCTGTATGACATTTTTATACTTTGTTGAGTTATAAACGTTTGAACTTTTTTTTATTTTGACAGATAAAAAATTATAAATATTCTATTTAATGTAAAATCATGAACCATTCGATTGGAACTAAAAATTATATTTTTTGTTTTTATTGGCTATTTTGGTAACATTTGCTTGTCAGATATTCTCGATATATTATAAGTTTCTTAAAAATACATGAAAAGGTGGTTTATTTTTTTGCGCTCCAAAATTTTAAAAATTAATTCATTAAAACATATTTAAGACGAAAATATCAAAGTAAAATATAATTTGAATACTTACATAACAAAGAGGTGTTTGATTGTTTCTTTTATGTATTCTGAAATCTGCTTGATATTGCAATTTTTTTAAAGTAACTCATTTTTAAATACTACATCACCATTTATGTTGATTTAAATTATGATTTACGTTGGCATATACTCGTATTATAAGTTAATATTTGAAGAATATTCATGTTTTTTTACTTTATAATTGAATTACGTGCTAAAAATTTGTTATCGAAAGAATATCGTGGATCAAACAAAAAGAATAAATTTGATATTTTATTTGCCTACAGCATCTGTTACCGCTTCGAGTTATCAGATGCTACTTTCCTCTTGATATAATTTTTTGTTTTCATATCACCTTGCGGTTCATATCTTATGGGTGAATGTGAAATTTGATAATGGGGGAATAATAAATATAAAAATTATAGCTGCAAAATATATAGTTTAAATTTTTCTATCACTCATCGATAATCATATGATGGTAAGAAATTTTTTTTACTATAGCTTAATCTGTATAGTGAATTTTTATGCTTTCAAACGTTATAGAAGAAAAATAAATTTGATTTTTATGAATATTTTATTGAATCTTCGAAAATTAAATATAAACTTTATAAATAGAAGTGATAAATAGTTTTATATTTTTTTCAAGAGACCCTTATATCATTGATTTTTTAAAAACGAATGATGATAAATGACATATACGATCACAAATAAATTTCGAAGACCGATGTAAAATAAAATAATAAATAATATGCTTTTTTTGTTATTTATAATCCAGGTATAATTTTTTTTCCATATTGAGTTCCATCTTCACATTTTATGTGAAAATTTCTTATGAATTTTATTACGTGAATAAAAAGGTTTTTATAAATAGTGTATGAAAATACCGCATTATACGAACAAATCCAAAAGTCTTTTTATATAATATATATAAATCTAATATCGAATTTTATTTCGGTGCAATTATTTTTTTCTCTGAAAATTTATAAAATAAAATTTACATTCTACTTTATGAAATAAGATTTTATAAACCTTAGCTTTTTATTAACTATTATGCTTTACATTTAATCTTTAGTAAAAATTGTTAATACATCTTTACACGCTAGTACTAAAATTAATTCGAAGATGAGTACCTTTGATGCGTCTATTAACGAAAAAAAATTGGGATAGGTCTTTTTTATTACTTGTATTACATAATTTTAAATGAATCAATTTTTTTTATAAGCTTAAAAACAATAAACACAAGCCAGCAAACTATTCTAATATTTGTAATTAAAACGTAAAAATCAATTTTTCTGCTATGAGTAACTTGAATTGTGCAAAAATTACATAAAATAGGATTTTAGTAGGATTAAAATCCCTATAGCCAGTTTTTTTTAAAAAAAAATAACATGTCGGTTTAATTAGTCTGCCAATATAATTTATAATCATCAATATTATCCAAAAAAAGAAATTTCCAGCAAATGAAGTGGGTTACATGTAGGAGATAGACAACTTATTATAGAATGTAATATTATTTTTTGATATATAGACAAATTATTTCATATTTATAAGTATAAACAGCGAATACAAATAAATTCATGAGAAAAAATCATATTTATTTGCAAATATATATTCGCAAAACATTAAATAAGATAATAGTTATTATTTGTGTTTTTAAGCATTATTTTTAACATAGGTTTAAAAAAAAGCATACATTATATATTTTAATATATTATAGTTCAAAAAATTCACATGATAAATTTATTTTTTTATAATATAAAGTATAAAAAAATAGAATTGTTTTTCGTTATTCTTATTATTGTATTTATGTGCTAATATTTTCTGCAGAAATGCAAAATATTATAAATTTTGTTCTCTCAAACACCAAGACTGCGCAGTATATATATTTTATTATTATTAAAAATAAGCATAACAATCGAAATATAAACTAACAGGGAAAAATAATAATTACTTTAAACACAAATAAATTTGTTTCATAAAGTTTGCAAAAAAGTAAGCAATTTTTACTATCGATTGAACTTAAAAAGCATACTTAAGAAATAGCCACAAAAATAATTTTGTACATGTAAGTACATCCATTATAAAAAAAACAGATAAATACATAAAAAAACTATAAATTGTTCAAAGGGAGTCCAGCTGTGTTACTAAGAATCATTTTTTTACTAATTATAGGAAATAATTTTTTGATTTCATATATTAAGGCCAAATAAATATTAGATAGCACATGTTTAATTTATTTGGATTTATCGTAGAAAAATCTTTTTTGTAAATTGTAGTAGAGTATTTTTGTCATTAAGGAGCAACAACTTTTTTATATTAGAATTTGATAGTATTTCCTAAGGCTTATCACATAAACTGATAGATAGATAATATGATATAAGACTTATTGGCATTTTATATAATATTTTTATAAAAGTAATACTGATGTTCATAAATTTAAAATCAAGATTATATGAATCATCTAAAAATTTTCTTATTCAATAAAACATAATAAATTTTCTAGTTGGGATAAAAGTTACCTCTCAAACTATACCCTGGAATTTAAACGACAATAATTGGAACTGAGGTTCTATATTATGAGACACCATTCTTAGTTGTTGCATAGATAAATAGCAATACAGAAGTTTATGGCTTAATACGTAAAATAGGCAATAAAAGGAAATAATAAATAAAACAACTGATTTTCGATTTGAAATTTCATTTTTCTTTTTTAAGAAAACCAAACCTATAAACAAAAAAACAATTCTCATCAATAAATGTAGATGGTACAAGTCATATTTAAATCCCAATGTAGGTAATTTTTTTTTTATTGTTACGATAAGTTTTGAAATGATATGAAAAGAATATTTTTTTTTGGAATTAAGATTAAATATTTTAGGCAAAAAATAGAATTAGCGATTGGATTGCCTGTAATTTATTTCTGTCAATTTAGCTAATATATACATCAAATTATAGAAACTTTAAAAAATTGATATTTTATGAAGTAAGTGATTTATCATAATATATCGACTGCATAATATGCTAGTAGATAGGCTATAAAAACAAATAAAATAAAATAAACTAATTATATTATCATTATAATAGCCGTTTTTGTTATTAAAGTATGGTTTTCGAATATCTAAAAGCGTATCACCAGATTTTGATAATAGTCTGCTATGTTAAAATACCATTTATCCATCTATTATCCTTTTATATTTATCCCAATTAATATTTATTAAAAATTATATTTATAGCATGTGTCATATAGTGGAAGGTTTGATAACACAATTTCATAAAAGATAACGATAAAACTCGAAGTCTCAAACCAGACAAGGCATATATACAAATATTACATTGAAGAAAACCTTTTTAATACTAAAGATCTGAATAGATCTAATGAAGAAGATTTAAGAAAGGTGGATATGGCCAATATTATATATGATATAGCGAAATCGATCAATATCGTTATTAAGGAAGAGAACATCGCAGATTACAATACAAAATTTCACATAAATGCTTTCTATCTATAAATTATTGTCCGAATTGTTAACATTGTCGTAAGCCGGAAGTGAATTGATATAAATCAAATGTAGATAAAAGATATATTCAATCGTAGTAATATTATTTTTATATATTTTTATGAAAAAAATGAGCATTCAATCAAATAAAGATCTTATTCAATAAACGAAAAAAGTGAATATTAAAACATTTTTTTTACGATTAAAATCATCTAGAAATCTATTCTCAGATATTTCGCTTTTTTAACTGTATAAAAACATGAAAATTTTACACCTTTTATTTTTAGTTAGAACATTATATTGAGTATAAGCTCTGATATGATTTTCTATACGAATTATAATCGATAATAGTATTCTGGGGCCCATTAATGTATGCCTTAAAGTTATCGCTTTTTAGTCAATACACTTTTAAAAAATATTCGGATTGATAAAATATTGATTATTGTTGTATGTTTTTCTATGAATGAAATAATTTTGTCCTGATGCGCTTCTTTATTCTTGTGCTATATACTAGACCCAAATATATAATATATGATCATTACGATAGATGCTTAACTCAAAACCCTAACATTTATAGTTATGACAGAGTAGAATTTAAAAAGCGTATATGCACTTGGAATTCTATAAAAATTAAATCAAAATATATAACAAAAAAATTGATTAAATTAACAATGTTATCTTAGTCTTTTAGTCACTATTATATGAATGTGGTCATTAATGTAAATACGCAAAATATACTCGGAGCAAATCTATAATGTGAAGCTTTAATAGAGAAACACATCTTTATATGAACTTTTTCACATATGTTCTTCTTTTTGTGATTACTTAGGAAAGCTACTATTAATATAAGTGAATGGTTCTATTTTTTTCAATTTTTACTGAAATATTAATAAGGAAAAATGATGTCATAACCATTTATTTGGTTCTTTACGAAAAGAAAGATTACCTAAATTACAAAATGATCAATAATTCGTCCGATTTTTTAGTTGCTTAGAATTTTTTCGAAATTCTATTTAATAGTTTTTGTGGTTCATTTATTATTAAAATTTTGGTTTTAGTCACATAAAAATTTGTTTAAATAATTAGATATCAATCATCTATGTTTTTTTCTTATCTATCATTCTAGAGCATATAAATATATTTATGTAATTTTACTTTTGCAATCACACTTTTTTGATCATTAATATCCATAAGATTATATACACTAAGCAAAAAACATACAAGTATTGGTATACCATTTACTGATGTGAAATTCCTGAAATGGCTTTTTATATTATAAAAATATGATTTTGATTTTATTATTTGCATTAGAGATTGAATTTATAATTTCTTCCGATAACAGGTTAACAAATCCATGATTATATTTCTGAATTTTTCTGATATCATTTTTTTGTTTTGTTAATTACTTTCTTATATTAGTAGTTCGAAATATCATGAAAATACAATTCTCGCCATAATATTTTTAAGAAAATAGTATTATATGTAATTTTTAAATTATAGAATGCATTATTATGGGGATAGTATAGTTATAAATCTATTTGAAATTCACGGATATTAATTATAATTAAATTAAGATCACTTTTTTTTTGTTTTAAATTATATCATAAATAATTCTATCGACACATAATCCAAAAAACTTACGGTATAATCAAATATTTTAACGCTATCATCTGTATTATTACGATTATTCGCCCAACAAAATGAAAAAAATTATAATTATAAATTTAAAACATTTTTGATCTTATTATCTGACATTTTTAAATAAATAAAATTTATTTTATACAAGAAAACCTAGTTTAAATCAATGCATTTTATGAAATTAATCCAATTCATGTGCTAAAATAATATAATAAATATATAAAATTCAAGTTATTAGCACGGAAATTTCATGAGATTTAATTTTAAAAGGCTTAAAAAAATATAAGATCACTATACATTTAAACATTACTTCATTTATTTATTTGTGTCATCGTAAATAAAGATGAACATTTATTATTTGCACTTGTTATTCATATTAAAAAAACCCAAGATAATCATTTTTTCATTGTATATTATACTTTTCCTCTTATTCCAATTAAAAGCATAGCTTATACGAATTTATTAGACTTAATAGTATTTAAAATATCTAAAAAGATATATAAAATAAATGAAAAACTATATGATCAAAGTATATTATAGTTGCTTACTAGTTTTCGTTTATTTTTTATACAAACATCAAGAAATAAATTATATCTCTTTGCAAAAAATCATAAAGGCTAATAAATATTTTCTCAAAAAAAAAATTGAAACACATTTAAATCTTGAAAAAATTTTATACATATATTAAATTTTTTCAAGATCTAAATGTGTTTCAACTTTTTTTGTAAGCTAAATTTTTTCTAATGATAGTAAATAACTAAAAAATTTGTAGATTTATCAGATTAATTTTACTTCATGTAAAATATACGTAATAGAAATAAATGCGTAGCATATAGTATGGTTTTATATTTATGTTTTGACATGATATCACTTTCCATGTTCAGTTTTTGATCATATAAAAAATTTTAATTTTTTAATAGCTTTAATAGATGGATATTTTATTGGCTTGTTTAACATTTATTATTAGCCTTTCCACCAAATCATCTTTGTCGTGTAATTCATATTCGTTAAACTTTTATACTATTGAATACTTTCAACTATAAAAAGTTAGGGCAAATTTAAGAAACATAATGGGTATGTATATATCTATAACATTAATGCTTAATGTACGCTTTTTATATTTTTATTTGTTTTAAAACACCTTTCAATCTTACATAAGGGTTTATTTTTTGACTTTTATATTGTATTGGATTTTTCAGGGATCTTATTATAAAATAAAAAAAATTCAGCTCTAAAATAGAGTTTTTATGATTTTAAATTTTTTTGTCAAGACTTTTTTGGCTTTTTCATTCCTTAAAATTTTTAATATTGAAATAGTTTTATGTATTTATATGTACTCTTCAAATAATTGAAACGATCAAAGTATTGAGAAAACTACGTAAAAATATTTTTATGCAACGTTTAGCATACCTTAATAGTTTATTTGTCTTTATATAACATATCTTTTAAAAATCAGAATTTTCCTATTCTATCTTATACGTGTAAATCAGAAGAATCATGTAAATTAGGATTCTAAATATAAATTATTATTATTAAAAAATTATGTTTTATTGATATCTAAACTTAATTAAATTATAAAATATTCCATTAAAAGCTTATGAATTAAATCCATTATAGATTATTCTTTTGTACAAAAATCTATAAATCTAAGTTATTTTAATTTTTATACTCCAAATAGTCTCATTTAAACCTGATTTCTTCACGTTATAAGATTTATTTAAAATTATGTGTATAGAATATAATAATTAACTTATAATTTTACAGAACCTATGATTAATATCGCGATATGGCGCTTAATATGAACGCACATATTTAGATCAACTAAAACATACTCACGCCGTTAGGCTCGCATATATATCATTTGAATTTATTATTCTTATTTTCTAATTTATAAATATAAGTTAATGTTATGTGGCTTATAACGCCCATATTTTCCATGTGTGGATGTAGTGGAATAGCATAGATATTTATTACACCTCTGTGTTGTTTATTCTAATAATTAGTAATTTGTTTTCTAATCCAATAGGTTTCTTTATTTTATAAAAGATAAAAAAATGGACAAAGAATAATATTTCTTTGCTTATGATAATTTTTACAGTCCAAATATTAATTGTGCAAACCCAATAAATTTCATCTTTTATTATTTTGATTTGTTTTCCTACATTATTTTCGGCTAAAAGTGGGTATTTATCTTTGATTCTGCCCACACAATCTTTTTTACTTAGTACTAAAGTAATCTGATCTCGAATTTTGTTTAAAACTACCAGAATAAAATACGCGCCCTTATCTAATGTATTATGAGTTGGATATAGATAAAAAATATAGAAAATAAGTTCAGCGAAGATTATGCTGAGGGCTGTAAAAAATCGGACCCTTTCTTGATATTCTTTGCAATTAGAAACAATTTTACTTTAAAGCTTTAGTTATATATAAAATATAAAACATTCGTACTTATAAGATATTATAGGACATATAGTCAAAAGAGTCTAATCTTAAACATAAAAAATAAAAAATTTTGGTATAAGAACAGAAAAGATTATAACTATTCTTGTTTTTTCGCACAAAACGACATTAAATAATTCTTATGGATCACAAGCACATAGAGAATGCGCTTCCTGACACATAAAAATATATTATCACAGCACACGGTTAACCAACTAAAAATATAATGCAATATCGGCGAAAAGAATTATATGACATTGTTTGGATTTATTATAATGACCCGCAATTTTTTCTGCTCTTATTAAACAAAATATGGAAGATTTTACGGCTTATTTGATCTGTTTTGCAAATAAGAAACGCCAAAAACCCTAAATATAAATTTTATAAAAAATAAACGCGGTAACTATCAATTTATAATTGATTCTATTTTAAAACAATATAAAAACTGTCAAATGTACAAATTAGATCTCATATAGAGATAAAAAGAAACCGATCTTATAAATTTACATATTATTAAGGTAGAACATGATCGTATAGTGGATATATATTAAAAGAAGTAGAAGTAAATCTTTTATAATAAGTTTAAATATAAAAAATTATTATAAAGACCTACATTCAGATATTTTTTTAGTTATATAATCAAAAATAATCAGGAAAAGAAAAACTGTATTTTTATAAGGTATCTATATATGAAAATATTTTTAGACAATTTAATATGCAGATTCAAATTTTTCGCGTTCTTTTGTGACCTATAAGTGATAGATAAACAGCAAAGAAAATTATTTTAAATAAATAACACTGTAAAAAACTGTAGTTTTTTTATGTTTATACAGGACTTTAATATTAGTCGCAAAAGTTATACGTATTCTATTGTTATATAATATTGAAATAGCAATTAATATATACAACTGCGATTTTTATTTTATTATATTAAAAAATATCTAGAATCAACAAGTAACCACAAAAATATTATGGATTTGTCTATATAATCACAGGGTTATAGTAAATTAAAGGCGCGTATTCAAATCATTAAATTTCTTAGGTCTTAGATCACACAGAATAAAAAACATCCATTTACTCATACTGTCTTATAAAATAATAAAATCGGTAAAGAAACATATTTGTAAATCCTTTTGTTAAGAAATAATATTTTCGAAAGTTATTTATCTATATATTCATTATAATAAGAAATTCATATAAATTTCAAGATATTTAAATATTTGTGCCAAGTTCTAATTTGTCTGATTTGCAAAAATATAATTAAATATAAAATTTACCCATTCAAAATAGTGAAATTTATAAGTAAATCAGCTTTACTATATAAAAAATATATAACCAGCATTATAATATTTAGAATATATATAAACATATCTAAAAACAGGTTTAATATTAATTACATTATACATTTTGACATAAAAGAATTTCCGGATATCTATATAAAAAATTTTCCGGAAATTATATATATTACTTCTATTAAAATTTTCTAACTGTAACAGAAAAGGTATTTACGTTGTTAATCGTGGTCATATGCGTAATTTATTTTATTTTAGAGAATAAAAAAAGATTTTGAATTCCAAGAAAAATATGTGCTTGGTTCAATATGCTTGTCTGCTGGTTATAATTATTAAAATAACTTCGTCTTTCAGTTTATGATGAAGCTTATAATTTTGAAATAATTGTGAGATCTTGTTCGAATTTATTATCAGATTTTAAATCTACTAAAAAATAAAAAATATTTTTATTTGATAAAGAATCTAAGAACGTCTGATAATCTTCAACTTAAAAAAAATTTGTATAAAATTAAATTTTTATGCACCCAGAAATATTGTAAAAACTATTTTTTAATTGTAATACAAGCAGGAATAACGCCATTTATTCGAAAAAATTCTATTCAAAAAGCATAAGTTTGTGTAAAAGTTTTGTAAAATAAGTTGTAATCATTATATCAAGGTTAAAATTTTTTTTCGAAAGTGCAGTAATATTTTGTAACATGAAAATATATACAGAAGTTAAAGCCGAAACATTATAATTCATTGAAATTTTGTATTACATTCTATAGAATACAACAAATAAAATTTGTCTTAGTTGACAAAAAAACATATAAATTTTTCATTTGCTTGCGATTAATATTTTATTTTTTTATTCAATTTATTCATAGTTTTAATCTTGTGATTTCTTTCAATTTTTTATATATAAAGTCCCTAATATAGATTTTTAAACCAATTAATTTGGCTTTTTTGTGCTATAAACTGTATTTGGTAAATGATGCGAATATGTGTTTTATTTTTAGTCTACATTTCAAGACCCTCTTATCATAAAGAAAGAATCAGGTTATTGTACTTTCATTGATTTTGTATTAGATTATAAAATAAGAAAGCTATATATGAAACTAATTAAATTTCCTTATATTGGTTTTAGATATAAACTCAAGACTTTCTAGAAAAAAAGAATCTTGAAGCTAAACCCAATATAAAAAAATGTTATTCCAATATTCACCAAAAAATCAAATAGTTCCATATAAACGTCACAAAAAGCTAGCTTCATAGGTTGTTAATTTAACACAATACATTTTATAGGTTCTTTATCTTTCTAAATCACATTTACTTATATTCTAACGATATCTTAGAATTTGAATTCAAAGCGATTTATTTACAATGCGATATGTTTGTTTAATACACGAATACAAATTATTCGGTCATATATGGCGAATATTCAGCAAATTATGACATTTTATTCTTTCTAAGGACTATAAATAGATGACTGTTATACGCAATCATGATTTAAAACGATTATTCTACATAATATCTAATAATCAGGAATCATATGATAATAATTGCATAAATGAACATCCCTTTTGAATATATTGATTCTCGTTTTTAATCGCTTGTATATCCTATTTTTATAGACATACTATTTGAGTATACGGTTTTTATGGATTAGCATTATTATTTTTAATAACAAATGGGTCAATTATAAATAAGTACAATACATTGGTTATTGATTGGTACTTTCGTAATATATAATATAGGTAATGATAATCGAAGTAAAAATTTTTAAGAACTCAACCTGATTGACATAAAAAACAATAAATATATGTGTTTTTTGATTTGTCTACAATATCTCGCTCTTCAGCGTCACCATTCTACAGAACATAATTATTAAATATTGATTTCACAAATTGTACTTATACAATACAATGAAGTTTATCAGACAGCATTTTTGTTCATTAGTCAATTAAATTTAAAATTTTCACAAAAGCCATTATCTAAGAATTGAAATTTAAAAACGTATAATAAGAAATGCTCATGTGGTATTATATCTTGTAATTCTACGACTTTTGCCTTTTTTTTGGCACAAGAAAAATAAATCCACAATATTAAAGTCAACAGCAGTGCTAGTTTATAATAATTTTATGTACAATAAAGAAAAAAATGTTTTTACACAAGATAAAGCATATATGAGCAGAAATCCACTAAATAAATTCGAAAAAAGTACTTTTATATGCAAAGAATGTAGAATTTACAACGAAACATATTTTAAGCTCAAAATATGCTATAATTTCCGATTGGAAATCCACAGTAAAATTTCCTACATGTTTAATTACAGTTTTTCTAGCTTTAAAAAAATAATAAAACATCATTTCGTTTATTTTTAATATTTGGAATGCAAAATTGTTTTTTATAGTGGTTAGTTTGTCTATATTATGTACTGAGTTTAACGTAAATGCATTCGATACAGAAAAAATCGCTCTAAAGTAAGATCGTTACATCTAAATTAATTCTTTTACTGTATATTTTTTGGCTTCTTATATATAAAATCATGCAAATTTAATATTAAAGTATGCAGTCAAATTGATCTGAGCATATCCAAGTGATATAACGCCATTTAATTTTTTTTGCAAATATATTAAGAAAAAAGAGACACTTTATATGTTTTAAGAATAATGCTTAAAATTTTATTCTTATTCATAAAATATGGATTTTTTTATAATATCTGAGCAATCGAAAACATACTTATAGAGAACACAATAAAATGTAGCTTAGATATTAATCTATTTTTTGGACTGAGCACGTAAATAAAAAATCACACATTTAAAGAATATTTATAGTCTTTTAAAAATATTAAATATAGCATTATTTTTTTATTATACGGCTAATTTGCTTGTTTTATGCATTGCATCTATGATGTGTAACTATTAGGAATAAAGCTCAAAATCTTATTACAACTTTATGACACCTATCGATCTTAATTTGGTTGACGGCTCTTCTTCTGTCAAATGATATAATTTTATTTCTTGTGAAGTGGGAGAGCTTGCAAGTTTTTCCTACTATATCTGGGATTAAAAAATTTTGAATATATTTTTTATGGAATTTTGTAACCACGTATCTCAAGTCATAACATATGGCATATTTTTACATTTTATTTCAGGCAAAAAGATTTACCAAGATTTCATTCTTCTTATATATCACATTCTCAACTTCTGTTATTTTTTAAGGCATCTTATACCGGTTTCAATTAACGCAAATATATTTATTTTTATAAAAGATAAATAAATTGGTTTTTGATTCATTCTATTGACTTAAAAAAATGCGTATATGTGTTGTGCTTAAAAGTAAATCGATACAAACGTGCTATATAATCTTGTGAATAACAGAAAATACCGTAAATATATCTACCATAATCATATATACAAATAAATAATTCACAAGTGGGATGTCTATTCGTAGAAACAGACTATAATTATATAACAAGATATTATGAATTTGAAATCTTTCTAATATTTGAATTGTAATATAATAAAAAAACCAATAGCATGGCAATATTGAGGAATCCAGATGCAAATTTTTATTTCTTCTAAATGTTTGATTTTTTATTTATCTTTGTATAAACGACCGGGTTTAAAATTAAAAATATGCATTGATGTATGATTTTGTAATGCTAAAATAAATCGATTTCGCTTTGAAAAAATCGGCTAATAATTCAGTTTTAAAAATACAGGCGAAATGAAATAGATGATACTCAGAAATTTAACAAAGACAATTAAAAAAAATTTCTTTTTTTGTGGTATCTTTCTTATTAAATTTTTTTAATTTCTTTTATAGCTTAACATTATCGATTCCCTGATGTAGTATCAAATCTGTAATCTTTATCGCACTCTACCATATTGCATCTTCTTACCACCTCTTCTCTTTCAAGCCCTTTTATCCATTAATTAAAGAATCATATGTCTTAGATGAATCTCTAAAATGTATAGATGTTTCACTTTCTTTCAGGTGACATTAACAGTATTGTGTTACATCACTATTCTATTACACGACCTAGGGTATATTTTAGATAATTACGTTATAGTAATAGCTAGACTGAAAAATTGGTATAATTAGAAAAAAATATTACTTTTTAATAGTTTATCATTTAGTAAATACGGCTCTAATCTGATTTAATTGTATACCAGCGGTACATTTTTGACTACACAAATCGTGTCAACGCTACGGGGAACAACCTGTAATAGCATAATATGCCTGTTTTATTTTGCGTTTTAGAATCAAATCAAGTTATTGAAACACGCCAAAATCTAGTAAATTTTCAAAGCCAAAGGCAATCTTTAGTTTTGGGTTTGCTCAAATGTGTCTGCTATATGTCCTGCAGCTACGCTGCATATATTACATCTTTTCTAAATATTTGTTATTATACGACAAAACTATTCTTCTGATCAATTTAAAAGTAGAATCTTGAATAAATATTTAAACTTAACACATCTCTATACATAATTTAAACCATTTATATGATAAAGTGGAAAAATAATTGAAAACACGTGCAGTTATAAATATTTAAAATTAAATAGTATGTATGTTATATGTGATTTTAAAAGTTATTAGTATTTGTGATATTAATGAAACAACTGTTCAGGGGGGCGATAAATAAAAATTATTAAGCATTCACACACTGTAATTTAAAAAAATGTAAAGTTACATGTTGTTTTATGATTGTTATATGGCTTGTAGAAAATTGTTTTTTGTTTTATGCAATATGTAATTAAAAACAAGTCAATCGCTTACTGAATAAAGATTAACATGACTATTTGTTTACCATAAAAACTTGGGTTTAAATAATTAATTATACACACATTAAATGTGTTTTTAACTTGAAAGCTAGATTTACGACTTTTATCTACACATAAAAAAAACTTAAATCGGTATTAAAGATTAAGTGATGAAGCATACATAAAAATTTCATAAAATATACAACTAGTGATATTTTTTAAAAATTGTTTTTTCGAGCCAATAAATATAAAGTTGGTCATAAACAGTAAGATTATACATTAAAAACCTATGAATCCCAATGTAATCTAACATATTTTTTTGACATTTGTATTACTAATTTGGTACAAAAAATTTATTAAAATATCTATTAAGTTAATTGTATAATCTATGTTTCATATATGTAATATGAAGAGATATAAAGTTTAAAATTTGTATGTATTTATGTGAATTATTTCCAAGGCTAATATAATATTGTAACACAGAAATGGGTGCAAAAATAATATTAGTTCTAGGTGAAAATCAAATCTAAAAAAAATATGAAACATAGTTAAATTATGATAAAAATATATATAATATGAATTTATTTGCAATATTTTTAAGAAATTCTTAACTGTAATAAAAAATTTATCTTATGCCTAAATAGCTTCGATATATTTTGCAGTACTTTACTTCGTTCACACCCAAAACAAATATCAAAACAAAAAGTGTGATTTACTGTGACACAAAAATGCTCATTAGAAACAATTATAATACATGTTATTAATATCATTGCATAAAGATTATTCAAAGTACTACTGGTACAAAAATTTAGATATTATCCAAAAGGTGACAAATAACCGCATATTTTTGAGAAAAATTAAAAAAAACATAGTAATTTCTAGAAATAATATAATATATCTTGTGGGAAAAAGATTCAAATGTTTTATAGAGCAAGATGCAATAATTTAGCATAGTGATTTGTCGTGTTTCGTTTTAGTAACCTTTCTTTTACAATACATGATAAACACTACCATAAAAAGTTTAAGCCTTTTGTGAGCAAACAGCAATATTATGCTTACATATAAGAATTTTATATCATAATTTTCTTTTAAAACAAAGTACAAAAAACCTTAGCTAGATATCTAGTATGTGGTAATTGAATTAAAATATGCTTTTAACACATTTATTTATGTCTGAATAATTTAAATCTTTAAAACCAATTATATTCTAAATAAAATTTATTGATTTTTGTTCCTAATATAAAAGGCACAATAATTTTATTTAAATTATACAGAATTTTTACAAATGATTACAATTTTATGTTTTGATCTTATAAATTCAAATAAAGCAAGAAAATATCACAGTTTTATGTTCTATCAAATTTATAAAAAAAAATTAAAATTATTGTTATAAAATATAATGTACTTATAGTAAACCTAGTATATTATATATTTTAAAGGGTAAATTAATACCGTCTGGTAAATAAATTAAACAGAATAGTGTACAAATGTAATATGAACAGACGAAATTGGATTTAAATGCATCTAAAAACCATGAATGAATCTTCAAACTCACTATATTGTATATAAAAAGCTATTCAGCGCAGAGAAATCATGGTTTAAGTGTATTTTAAATATGTTAGACTAAAATTACCAGAATCTATTTTTCGATTTGTTTTTATTAAAAATCTAAATATAGTTATCCCGACCAGAAATATACACAGAATCTAACAAATAATCTACTAGAAATGCATAAATAATCGGATTTACAAGGTAATATATAATAATAAAAATATCTGTTTCCATTGATTTTGTATAGAAATATTGATGTGGTTTTTTTTTAAAATATTTTTTAATTCGGTTTCAATATTAACCTTTTGCACTTATATCAGTTGTTATATTATTAAAAATTTGTTTTTTTTATCATACTTTACATAAAAAAACCAAGCAATTAAGTCTTATTCATTATATAATAAACATACTCTTCAATGCATGCCCATATGTGACATTTTTTATATGACATATCTTGTCATATAATATTCTTCTTTATAATCTTAAATCCATTATTGGATCGTTCAAACTGGAAATGTGCATTCGAGGTAAATATTTAAATATTTCTACTGTAAAAAAAGTTGATATCTTGTTAAAATCATGAATGAATATATGTTATAGATTACAAATAGCGCGTTAATATAATAAAAATGATATAAGTGTAGATTCAAAATTTTTTTAAATTGAAAGTATATTGATAGACGCAAAAATATATGCTACTACCCATTTTAAATATGCAATAGGTGGACACGATAACAAGAATAAGACCAAAGGGATGAAGCTTGTATTAAATAGATAGCAAAAGAAAATAAAAATAAGAAAATGAAGCTTTAAAATAGATTAGAAACAAGATTTAGCCTAATAAAATTATTAAATGAATTAACCAAAAAAAATATTAAAGATATGTATTCGCGTAATAAAATAACCCACTTTGACTCGAATTAAAAAAAATCAAAATAAAAAATATTCATAGATTAAATTTAGGCTGATATTTTGTGCAAAAACTGAATGCGAACTAGAAAAGAATTAAACAAAAGAAAATAAATTCTTTTTGTGTATTAAGTTTGATGGTATGGTATTGTAATAAGAAATACTATACATAATCTACAATTTCACCATAATTTGTAGTGAAAGTGTGCTGACGCTTCTGAAGATTGTAAAAAAGATATTTTATGTTACCTATCGGAAAATAAATATATAAGAAACTTTTAAATTAAAAACACAGTGTATAATATAGATGAGAATGTTATGAACTCATAAATTTTAGAAGTAGATACTAATTGGCTGTAATTTCTAATTGAAAGATTCCAAATATATAGAATATATGATAAATATCTCGATATATTTTTGAATTCATCTATTCAGATAAAAATGCATATTTAATATAATTAAAAACCGTATAAAACATCGCGACCTCTAGTTCTAAATCCATACTTAGAAATAATTTTTTCGAAATTTTAGAAAAATGCAAAACCATTCTAATATAAAAAAACTTAAAAAACAATACAACATCACATATTTAAAGAATTTCATTATTTATTTATAACCATTAAATATATTCGGCTTTCCGCATTATATAAAGAGATCGAGGTATGAAAACAGAAATAAAAATAAATTTTAAGTATTATTTACGTTTTTAAACTTTTAACGTATTTATATAAAATTTTATTTCGTGATTTTAGCGTTTTTTTTATGGAACATTTATAATACTAAAAAAGCAAATTTGAAAAAAGATTTAATTAACTATTTATGTAATTATAATCATTTAGCTCCAAGAATAAGATAACTCTATAAATAATAGCTTTTTATAATAAATATGCACATTAATTAAAAATTTTAGAAATTAAGTTACAAATGATGCTATCGACTCGCTGCAAAAAAATATTTTTCGTAAGTATATAGCTTTTTAAATCTTGTGTATAAAACATCATTATATTGGCGATTTGATAGCAAAATTTTATTGTAAAGATTAGCAAAAGAAAATTTATGATCTACTATTACAAATAAATCATTGTTTTTATCTCCTCTATTCTACAGTTCCGTTAAAAAAATATAAAACCTTTTTTTTATGGCTGGCACCTGTTATAATATATCGAGAGATAATCAATTTAAATAATTAAAAATTGATTAATATTAGTAAGATTTCTAAAAATATATTTTACAGTGTTATTTTTTGTTAATCAGTTGCTGAAAAAGATTTAAAAAAAATCATCATATGTCAATGTCGTCCTTAGATGCAAACAGAAAAAATATATAATGTAAATACGTAATTATTTAGTCTAAAATATATAATAATATTAGTCATACTTATATCTTTTTCTTTTTATATGAAATAGCGATTATAAGCAACAGTTATATATTTTGCGCTATCACGTTTTTTATCTAGTTTTTGTGCATTGTTATGTAAAAGGCTATTAATAGTAACAAAATTTAGTAGTTTTTATCACTAATTTTTAGTCATACAAAATAAGTAGATATTAGGATTTTACCAAGCTGAAATTAAAATTCACAGTTTATCTTATATTCTAAATGTAAATATAGAACAACAACCAATAAATACATTTAGTTATTTATCTAACTTTATCTTTTTTTATAATATAAATATTTTAGAATTTATATATTTGTATAAAGTTAAAGTTGGCATAGAAATATTGCTGCTGGTATTTGTATGCATCCATGAGAAATATATGTTACTGGAATTGTAAATATGTGAGTTAATCTATCGGAAATTGTTGTTTAAGCATTATGGACGTATTATTCTATATGTAAAAAAAGAAAAAATCTTAATAATAGGATCAATAGTATTTTCTTGCCCATTTCGTGTCATTAGATCACGTATAAGTGTTATTTGAGTCTTAATAATATAAAGTGTTTCTTTTACACCATTTACTATTTTTTTTTCTTAATAATTTTATATTGATAGAAACTTAATCAGACTTGAAAAAGGTAAATCTTTACATAAATATTAGTCATTCTCTTTAAAATTATGGGCTATGAAAATAAAAATTTGTTGAAATTTACAAGAAATCGTATTTATGATTTTTTCAAATATATTCTTATAGTATAAATACAGTATAGCTTGAATTTAGTAATCGTAAAAATTATACGTTGATAATTACAAGATTTTTTACCACGAGTTATCAAAAATTACTTTGAAATTATTTAAATGCCGAAAATTATCCATCGGAATAAGTATCTAGAAAAGTACAAAAAAATATGCTTTTTTTCAGAACTCAATTCATTAAAGATGACATCTTGCAGAGTAAATTCTGATTTAAACTCACATGTAGATTCAGAACGTTCTCAAACAAAAATTATTAGCTAAAAAGTCGCTTTTTTTCATCATATTATTTCCATGATTTTCAGAAGATACAAAACCTTTTATAATATTTTTCATACTTTGTTAGAAAGGAATTTATAAAAGATCTGCGTAGAAACTGCTGATTTTTGCACAATGAAGTCTTAATTTTTATATATATTTATCACATACATAATTTTAAACAAGAAAAATTTAGATAATTATGGTGCGGTATTATAGAATATAATAATAAAAAATCGTCATAAACTAAATAGATACTTTTAAATCATTATAGCTCACTATTTTATTTTAAGCAAGACTAATCAAATAACTTCTGCTTATTCTCAAAACAAGTCAAATAAATAAATCGTTATTTGGATATAATTGTGCGTGTTTCTATGTTTTTCTTACAATATTGACGCTATGTAAATTCTTTTGGTGTTTTTAGATATAAATGTGTAAAACATAGACACCGCTTGATATTTTTATATAATAAAACAACTAGTTGCTGTATAACAATATTAGTAGAATTTAGTTCATTCATGCCTGTCATTATATCTGCTTGTTTTTATGTAATATCACTTGTGATTGAGTTCTGCGCTGCGATCTTACCGTATAAAAATATCAAGTAAAAAAAATAATATATAAAATAGAAAGTTTAATATTAGAGCAGTCATGTCACTGTATTTCAAAAAAAATTAATTGCAATTAGATAAATTGCCTTTTTTTATAAATTTGATGTAGATCCTACATATTTCATCCAAAAACTTACATATATCAAAGACAAACAATTTTTCTTATGCTTTTTTTTAATAAGATTTATCCTTTATTGGCATTTAGTTCTATCCTAAAAAATTCTTTGTTTATTATAGCCTTTTTACATGAAAATGGCATTTTTGCAGATAAATTCTATTCGTTGGAATTCTATATCAAAATCTTATTCTATGGCCGCAGGTATAGTACATATTCAATGAATTATTTCTGTAATACGTTAGTTTTTGATGTATAGAGCATTAGAAAATGGCTTCCTATATTGTATTTATGAACCTAACGCTTTTTAAATATGGATCAATCAAGCTTATTCCTACAACACAAAAGATATTTTTAAACAAAAGCAAGAGGCAAAGGTACAAATCGTGTGTAAAATAAAAAGGTTTTAGTGATATATTTATATGCAAACTTTTTTTATATGTTTATTTTTTTACGTCGTATATCTATAATTCGGATTCTTTTCCAAGAAATTTTTTTAAAATTTTCTAATATATTTTAGCAAAATTATGTTTCATCTAGTAAGATATTAAAAATATTCCATTGCAATTTCATAGAGTATCGATTAAATACAATGACTACAAACAATGTTTCTAAAAAGATTTCAGACTGATAGAACTTATGGTAAATCTCGATATAAATATAAAAGAAATTTCGTAAAATATTTATACTAATTCTCAATAATTTATATTGATAAATTAAAATACTGATAGAAAGTAAAATTGGTTAAATATATATAATTCTTCAGCTCTAACCACCAAATAAAAATTTAATACATTGTATTTGTTATTTTAATTCATTTTCAAATCAATATGCTTGTTATAATGTAGATATAAGTTGTTAAATTATATACATATGAAATAAATATTAAATTAATAAAATTAACTGCACTAAATATTTGTAATTTTATATGTATTTAATATCATGGGAATAAGTTGGGGAGTGTGGGGTAGCACTTTGCTTTAAATCTACAGTTTTTCGTTCTTTATATGCTATAATCATTTTCTTTATCACAAAAAAAAACAAAAATCATTCGATATTTTATTACGAAGAATGAAAAAATCAAATTTAAATGCAACATTTACTATAAACATGATTCGAAAGTACAATGCCAATATTATAAAGACCCTGAAAAGAAAAATATAAAGCAGTTAAATAGTAACAGGATTAAAGAGCTGACAGACATGATTGATGTAAATATATATTGACTTGCCCGTAAAAAGCTTGTAGATCTATCAAAAACTAAAGTAGATTTCCAAACATTTGATAAATCTCCAACTTAAGTTTTTTATGTGTTTTTATAAGGTTCAATTTTATAAATTTGGAATGTTTTTTTTCTTTATAATTAGGATTAGATTATGTTTTTTTTTGTATACAATAATTATGCAATAAATTTTTATAATAAATAATTACAAATGTGACGATCATCTATTGGTAGAATTTAAAAAATAACTATTTACAATTTTCATGATAGAAGGATGTATTTCTTTTCTTTCAATAAAATTTTAAATTCACCTAAAAGGATAAGGATATGACTCAGCTAAATTAATACGGTGAAATATTATCATATGGATACATTTTTTGTGTATATTTTGATAAAAAATACATTTTATTAGGTGCTGAAGCATTTTAGCTTGATTAGCGAAATTGTAAGAAAGTTATCAAAGAAATTTTTTGTATGAACATGTTTTAGTACTTTCAGAATTTATCATAGAATTTCAATTATAAACTTACATTGAACAATAAATTTAATGCTTTAAATTTAATATTAATATGATTCAAAATGAAAAAACAAAGTCGGGAATTTCTATTCATTAAAACAACATAAAAAAAAAGGAAGTTTCTCAGAACAATTTTGATTCTGCAAATAAATTATTACATGGCTTCATTGCATTATCTTAATTTAAGGCAAGCTAAGTTTTCAAATTTATAATTACATCGAAAGAAATCCGAAACAAACTTGAATTTGAACGAGTAAATGGATAAATGTTAAGTTACAACACTTAAATACTGTTTCTAAGCTCTATTTAGATGTTATACTTGTTTATAGATTTAATTTGAATATGTATCATAATAAAGGCATAAAATCTATTTTTGTATAATTATATAAATTCTAAGAATTCTTTGTATTTATATTTTTCTTGAAATCGTAGATTTATATAAATAAATTTCATGCGATATGATAATTCATTCACATCTTATTACAAATACACATAAATAATATTAGAAACTTAGCTATACGTTAAAAAAACAATATATAGCACATCATTTAAATTGATTAATTCCATATAAATATATTATTAGCATACTTCCGTAATATTTGTCGTATTAATAATCTGAAAATATTGTATCGATGAAAAATTTATTGGTATAACATCCAATCTGTTATCGTGTTCAAGAGAGTAGGCTTATATCTTTTATATTTTACTGTATATCCATTCAAGACAGCTAGTATATTATAGTTTTTTACATGTTTAAGTATTTTAGGCGTTTTTCGTTTACATTTGTTATGTCTAATATTCTTTCGGGTAACAAAATGTATTAAAAAATAGGAAAGTGCTTATATGTTCTTTTATTATGCTTAAACAAAAATTTTAAAAAATAAACCATACAAGCCGATAGAATGTGTTAGAGAAAAGCCTACGCACATATGAAATTAAAAAACAGCAAGAAAATATCATTCTTTTTGTTACAAGTAAAAAATATTCATAAAAAATTATTTTAAGCCATGATGCCGTACGTATTTTTTGTCATAAAAAGCTAATTAAATTTCGGTATTCTTGTAAATTATTACTTGTATCTATTATAAAACGGATATTAATATTCTTTTTAAAGGCTGAAACTTTATCGTTTACGTGTAATGGATTCACTTAGCATTATGTTAAGAATAATGAAAAAATTTCATATGAAATTTTGTTTTAGCATGTAAATTACAATACCTCAATATAGCCATGTATTAAATGATAACATACGAAATATTATATGCTGATGAAATAATAAAACCGATTAGCTATTATAATGTACACGCATAATTTTTTACTTTATAACAGCAAATGATCTAAATGCATATAATACTTTCAAAATCTTTGAGGCTTAGAAACATATTGAAATGTCTAAAAAGCAGATTTTTTGTTTATGGTGATCTACAAAAAAAATTATTTATTAATAATAATAAAAAATATTTTTTCGTACCAGAAAATCTTGTTACTTATATGCCGATAAAGAAAAATCTTTTTATTTCAAAATTAACCAGAAAGATTAATATATTTATCGAAGATATGATTAAAAACCCAAAGCAGTAATATTGTCATATTTCGTTCATAAATATTTTTTTTTATGTGCTAAAAATAAATTATGAGAATATAATACGTTTTATTATATGAGGATTTTTGCATAAAAAATAATCTTTCTTTATAATAAATGCCTTTTTCTTTTTTCAAATCAATCGATCATGGTGTCTATTGCAAATAATAAATATAAAAACAATTTAAATTGCATAAAAATAATAAAAATACTGCAAATGTAAAAATTCTTGTTTTAAAATGATTATAATAAATAATTTTCAAAAGAATTTAAATGCGAGAAGTTAGGAAACCATCAAAACCTTATGGTGTATAATTTAATTATATAAATAGCAATAATTCTATCATCTGTTATTTTTATATTACATTATTCAATAGTTTTCTTTTTAAAACATATGAAAAAAAAACGGTAGAAAATGCACGAAATAAGAGCTCAATTTATATAATAAAAAACACTATAGTCATACAAATAAATCGAGACACGCAAGCAGACATCAAAAATGTTTGTAAATCAACATAGGCACAAATAAAATTCTTGATTATGTCAAAAAAATAGTTGTTTGTTTAAACCATTAAAAATAATTGTTGTTTTTGTATAAAAAAAATGATAAATATAATACTGCTTATGTCTACGTCTTAAACAGATAAACATTTAAAAAATAGCCGATTTTTTATATTATGCCGCATTTTATTTCATTTTCATCGGAATTTGTATTTGTTCGTTGGTGATTATAAATTATAAGTCATATAAAAGTTCAATATAAATCTAAAGGAAATTTGAATAAAGCAATACTTTCTAAAATAAAATTTACTAAAATACGTGAAAACAAAGTTGGTTATAAATACTTTTATTAAACCATGTTAATTATAACTGTCGTATTCTTACTACCCAATAGAATCAAAATAATCCTTAACTAGAATTATTCTAAATTAAATAAATATTATCAAGTCAAAATTAGAATCTTTAGAAACTCAAAACTATTAAAATGTTGATTAAAATACATAGCAGAAATATATATCGAGCATTAGCAATTATATAAAATCTGGATATTTCTAGCTTCTGGCGTATTACAATTTATTTTTTATGGTCAAAAATTTATTTGAATGTTTTAAATATTATGATTATGCTTCATGGTATTTTTTTATAGAAAACTATAGCAGATGACGAAATTTTTTGTTCTGTTAATATATTTTTGTTTGGATTTAAATACTTTCATCTCTTGAGTTAATGTTTCTTATTTCCAAATATTTTACTATGCATCGAGGCCGATTTCTCTTTTAATATAGAAAAAACGAATATCATATTTTTTAAAAATTGCAATATCAAAATAAAATAACATCAACAGACTATTTTATTGTGATTATCTCATTTATGTATTATTTTATAATACAAACATTAAATTTTTCATTTTGGTAATATAAAACACCATAAAAATCGATGTATATAACTATAATTTCCCAAATCATGAATATTTTATAATTTCTATATGAGATATAGTTAATAGCAAATGAATGCAGGTTTTTATTTATAATGCACAAATCTTATCCATTTGAAATACTTAAGACCGGTGTGCTACGGCAAAACATCTGTATTTATAATAAAGAAATCACTTAGAGTGAAAATATATCAAAATATAATTTTTCGATATGATAATGTAATATTTTATCGTTTAAGTAATTTTATATTTACATAAGCAAAAATATATTCATTTTTATAATGATAATTATAGTCAATTTTTGAATTTTACATATCTGGACCCGTAATATTTGCTGATCCCATTACTTGCTAAATAAAGTAAAAATTTTATGTTAAGATTACATTGCATATATACGATAGAAAATTTAGATATAATCTAAATATATCTAAAATATAAATCTTGTTATATTCAATAAAATCATTAAAACATATATAATTGTATATTCGTTACAATAGTTTATTTAGATATACTTGTGTATGAGTATAATTGCTAATATACATAAATTTTTATATTTTGATATTTTATACTATTTCTTATATTTTCTTATATTTTATATGTGAAAAATGTTTATATACAAATTGTATAACATTAATTTTAATATTTATTGGTTTATTTATGTTTCATAAATTTTGTAGTGTATATAATTTTATTTTAATTGCTGCATAATAACCAAAGTTTTACTTTTTTATTATGCATATCCGATGACATTAGATTTACCAACAATGCCAAATCATCATGTACTCTGAAGTATAATTCTTTCATAAATAAATTTGTAGAAATTTTTTTTTATGAATTATACTTGAGAATCACATCATCTGGCAAAAAAATAAATAGTTTCCTATAAAATTAAGTATTTTATGTTTTTTTATCATAAGAAAAAGCTGGCATTTTATGAAAAAATATGAAAATGGCTATCGTTTTATTTTTTTAATATTTTTTTTTATATTTCTACTCGCAATAAATATAAAGCTTTGATAAAATGTTAACCTCGTTGTCGATGCTTTAATTCAAGAAATTTTTTCGAAAGATTAACTATTATAACAACGTCTGTATTTATACATAATAACCCAGCATAAAAGGATGAACATAAAAAGTTGATCAAAATCTATAATATTTTTGAATCACGAATCTGCTCGTTTTATGGAAGCCTACTGTATAATGAAATATCTATTAGTTGAATTTAATACTATTCACTATAAATTATATGTCAATATTCTTAAAATTAAGTTTTTTCTATTTAGATACTAATATAGATTTATAATATATATATTTTGCATTATTCAGGTTTTAAATTTTAAATTTTATTATTTTTATCAATTGAAAGATGAATATTCTTGATAATGAGAATCTAAAACAATCTTAAACGCAATTTTTGACATAACTTGCATGTATTGAATATAAATAAGCGTTAAAATAAATGCTTGAAAACATTTAAAAGCATTAAAAGTCATAACTATTTATTATATGATATAAAAAATTTATAAATATATTATAATAAAACTGTATCAAACATATATATGGGTTTAAATTGTTTCCTAAAGGTATCAAAAGGATAATAAAATTACCATTTTAGATAAAAAAAGTACCAGTTAAAATTGTTTTTTCTAAGTCATTGACAATAAAACACTAATAGGTATGCATTACTTGCGTTAAAATGACTAAAAATACATATGTGTTAATTTCTAAGATCTAGTGACAAAAAACCGAATAAATATCTAGGTATGTATGGATGTCATTAGAATAGGTATAAATTTTTATAATTAAAATAATTCGGATTTGTAAATGAGCTGTTGATAATTAAAAAGATGAGAAATGTCAAATTTTTAAATCTAGATTCATCTTTTAGTTTACTCAATCCAAACGTCTACAATATGCATAATAATTGTACCATATTTTTAGAATCAGAATTTAAAGTTTAATTGTACAAGGTCGTAACCGTGTTTCAATCATTCATCAAAAGCGTTACAAGTAATTAAACTCGTTTAATGTGGTTAATTGATAAACTTACAAGATCACTCTTTGTAAAAACCTTTAAATATAATTTATTCTTATGGGGTAGTGAAAGATGGAATATATGTGTAAACAAAACATTCTGTCTATATTTGATTATACAAATGAATATTAACTTATTATTTAGAATGAAAAAAAAAATATATTTCTTCACCATATCAATATATTATATTGTGGGTTTCTTCTTTACGTGATCATAATAAATAAAGCTGTTTCTTACTAAAAACCTTATTGCCTTTCTAAAAGTTACCTTCTTATAGTTCTAAGGGGATATGTCATCCAAAAGATCATCTAATATTGAAGAATATACATTTCGAAAATTATTAGCATCAAAGTGCCGAAATCATATGGATGTGAATATTTTAACTCTTTACTAGGTTTGCACAGAATTTCAAAACATTAAATTAATATTTTTCTTGTAATCATAGTTTTTAAACCAATCCATGAGATGGTTTAGTATGGCAATATATTAATATTCTTTTATCAATTAAAGAGTAACTTCCACTGTAATGTATAGTTAATTATTATCTATTTTTTAATTTAGCTAATTATTGCGTTAAATATGCAAATATAGACGCAAATTATTTTGAAAATGCTTTTAAATATCCGTTTGACTTTTATTATGGTAAACAACCTGATAAGGAATATGAAATTCAAATTTTTTGACAAGAGAAAATCAATGGTAAACTTATAGTTAATGTAAATTTATTCAAAGTTATTTAAATTTTTTTCTAACAATACCTTACCAGTATATTTATGCAAATTTGTAGAAATAAATTGACAAGATCAATAAAAACAAATGCGTTTTTATAATTTATATTAACCTTCTAGAATCTTTTAAATTGAAAAAAAAATAATTAGAATATAGCAAATCAATATAATATTTAAAGGAAAATCAAATTTTCCAAAAGAATCAAAATTCCCATTATAGATTTATGAAATTGAAAAATAATATCATTTAATAAACATCATTAAAATTATCGATGTTGAATATTATATCTTTAATTTTTTAATACATAAATCTATTTTTCAAACACTGGCATTTTCACCTGGAAAACAGATTATATCTAACTAGATATCTGTGCTGATTATATAGATAGTCTTTCTAAAACTTTTGATGTTGATAATACTCAGTAAATAAAGGTGAAAAAAATTATTAAGTAACATTAAAACCCCATAAGTATATACTGAAACTTTCAAAGGCGTTTTAAAATATAAGATGATATCGTTTAAAAACCTTATTTTGTAAAACACATGTAAGTTTATATCGAAAAAGTCTTTAATGTATGATAATATCCCTAAAACAGTACAGTGAATCCTAGTATACATGGATAAAACGACCGTAATCGAAATACTAAAATTTTTTCACCCTTTAGCTTCAATTCTATCTACCTTTAAAGGAAGATATTCTAAAATATTCTGTTCATATTTATACCCTTTTTATTGTATTTTAAAAAGCAAATATTCGTGTAATATATTTCTAAAAATGTGCATATTATTACGAAAATAAATAAATTTAAATTCTTAATATTTTAATGCCTCAAATAATTTATGTGAATGTTTCAGCGAAGGTAAAAAATAGAAGGAAAGCGATAATGCATCATAAAACACTTAATGGAAATAGAGGTAAATACTGTTCCTCAATGTATATCTAATTCATAATACTGATTTATCTCGGACATTTACAATAAAAAATTCGTTGATAAAAGGCATACTACTTGTTCCTCCTATACCATTATGTTTATTATACTAAGAAATTATTTATAAATTTAAAAAGCTTAAAAAAAAATCAATATCATGTAGATACAAAAAAACACGGGGATATATGTTTTTGCATTTAGTGTTTAGCTATTGTTTATTAAAACATATGTATTATTTATATTGATTGTATCCACAAAAACAATTTTATAATACTTAATGAACTTATCTAACGAACAAAACCCATAGAATATAAATTCGTAGTTATGAAAACCTCAGGTATACAATCTAGTGTGTAATTCAAAAAATTAGTTACTAAACACATATATTAAATATATAAAACATCACACTATGTCGCAAATATAGAAAAATATTCATTTTTTTTATTCCAACTACAAAGACAATTACTCGCATGATATTTTATAAAGGATAGGTGGTTGATGTTTATGACATGTGAAATGCTAAAAATAGAGCATCATCGATTTTCGCATATATTTCAATACAATATTGAAGCTTTTTTTCTAAAAGAATACTTAAAAAAAAACTTAAAACATATATTTAAATACAATATAACATTTTAAATAATCTTAAAAATGTATGATATATAGGATTAAATAAATAAATTTTGTAAAAATCGAATCGATGCATGTCATTATATATTTGCGTTGAAATCTTATTTTTAATGTTTAGAAAACGGTTTAGTAGGGTTTTCAAAATATAAATTATGGTGTCAATTTTTATTTGTTTATGTGCTTTTTTTATATCAATTCTATCTATTAAGACATGGTCAGTGTATCGGACGCATTGCACAGCTCCTTGATGTATCTTTTGATACCTTGCCCTGATCTATCTAAATCAACTGCTCTTCTTCTCTCAAATTAGATGAGTTCAAGTGTCTTGCGGAGTGTAATTATAGTGTCAAAAGTATTTTCTATTTATAGTAATATATAAATAGAGGCTCTTTTTATTTCTTGTTATCCCATAAAAAAGTCACAGTCAATACTTGTGATTTATTAGCACGTAATTAGGCAATAGTTTGAATATGAAGGATATTCAATAAATAGAGTAAAATCTGCAATTTAAACTAATGGAAAGAATTAAAAATATACGAAGTGTTGCAAAATTAAAATTAACAATAAATATAAAAATTAAGCGGATGCCTGCTTAGTAAAGCAAGTTTGGCAAAATCACACTTGCTTGATATCGTATATACAATAATCAGATCCCTTCTTAAATAACATTTTATGCGGGTTACAGAAACTATAGGTTGAATTATATACATAAAATGTGTTAAATTTAATCATAATATTAAAAATAGATAGCAATTCAAGTTATTAGATACTATTTCAAAGTCGATTTTTATTTGTTTTCAAATTTTATGTATACTATAAATCATATCGATGTATAGAAGAAACTTTGTGTGTAAATATAAGTAAAACTGGAAAAATATATAGCGTAAAATTTATCAAATCTCATCTGTATTCCACTTGATCATAAATTTAATATTTGCTAGATTTTATTCTTCTGCCTCCAGTCATCTATTATAAAGCTCAATATTATGCTTTACTTTGAATTCTAACTTCTATATAAAATAAAATTAATTTACATGGTCATTACTAATTTATAACATAAATTAAACCCTTGTAATTATTTAGAAAATAATAGAGACTCTTTTTATAAATATCGGGATGTGAATAGGCAAATGTTGTATCTTCTTACATTCTAATACCATAAAAATATACAGGTTTACGTGATTTAATGAAAATACTTTAGACATAAGCCGGTTTATTATAAAATCACCTAAATCATAGATAAATCATATATTTTCTGAAATCTTATTCTCTATTTATTTTAATGTTTTTTTACATTTATTATTGCTTGAATTCTGTATAATCTTGTAATGTTCATATTAAATAATTCCTTGTCTTTTTTTGTATTTATTTGAAAGCATCAATGCAACACTCTTCCTTATAAATATTATTACTTTTTATCCAAAAAATTAACTAGATTTTATATATTTTAAATCTATTATTAGAATACAATGGTAAAGTATAAATATTTGGCAAAATTCTTCAGCATAGATTCATAATTTGAAAAATGTGGAGTATGTTATAAAAATAATAGCGATATATTATAATTATAAGGGTTAAAAATAAATCGGGAGAATTAGAAATCGCATAAACAGTAGAATTAAGAAAACCACCTGAATTAATATCATTCGAAAGAAATTCTTTAAATATCGCATCGTTCAACATTTTTGATTTGGGATGACAAAAAGTAAACCACAAATAAATTTAAGAAATATAGATTATATTTTAACTAAAAAAATACAAATTTTCCTTTTAAGTTATTTAGAACTAATCCAGATAACTACAAGAATTGATTCATACATAATAAATTGCAAATTTATCTAACTCAATATACAATTTTTGATTATGGATTTATGACCTTTTTAATCTTCAAACAAATTATTTTCACGAGAAAGCGTTAAAATATTAAGCTTTTTATTTTGCAAAAATTCAAGATACATAGTTATAATAATTTTACCTTTAAAAATTATTTATCTTAGAGAAATCACTGGGTTTTATATATCTTTTTCATTGTAATTATATTCATTTTAAAAATTTAAAGATTTTACAGAACAATCATACATTTCAATTTTTTTTGTTTAATTTTTATGTAGAATTTATATAATTAAAATAATTATTCTGTGATTTGTATTCTTTTTATTTTTCTACTTATTATATAATAATTTAATTTAATATTACTATTGAAAATAATTATTATTCTACTTTTACAATTTTACTAACATTGAACAAGATATTAATAATTATGTAACTAATATGTTAAATTCTTGCATAGATCCTGTAAAAAAAACATTTAAATTTTAACCATTAATATTTATGATGGTAAGCATATTTATCACCATGTCTTTGAAAAAGAATAGACGATTACTATAAATAATTACGAGTGATCCATATATTAACATATAAAAATAATTATTTCTCATTATAAACTATATCAAAATTGGTTAGAATGAATTTTTCATATGAGCCAAGTAAAATATCACCCCAAGAATGAGAGAAGGCGAAAATAAATTGAAAATATATTGAACAAATATGAAGGAATGTAAATGATACGATAACAGCATTATTTATTAAATCTTTAATTAGCTATGCCAAGCTAAGATGTTATTAATAGTGATTATGAAATTACGCCAGTAAGTACCAGATTCAGATTACTGACAGTGCTGTTGGTTGGCGAAAGTATCTGTAAAATTTTAAATATTTATTTTTTGCAGACTGAAATCGGATTTGGAACATGTTGCAATAATTGTATTTAAAAGCATGAATATATTTTAGATTGTCTAACATAAGTATTATCTAAGAGTTTGAAAAGCCAACTGAATCAATAAAATAAGATTTACCAATAGAATTAAGAAGAACTCGTGAGTAAATAGGCCTGAAAGAAAAAATGAAGGAAGGATTGAAAGAGAGTAAGACTTATAGAACTTTGTACCAAATCGGTAACAAAGAGCAATATAAATATGTATTATTTTTATTTTTCTGTATAGCTAGGCTTTTTGAAACATCCATTTTCTTTGTCTATACGCAATTTTTTAATATTAAAATTTCTTAATCTAACATCTTCGTCTTCCTTCGTTTCGAATCCATAAATAGGATTCTTCTCACATGGCATGCTATTTCATGAGTTCTATCGAAGTTTGAACTCTTATGTTTGTCTCTACTTCAAATAGATTTTTATTCTCCCTAATATTCATATATATTAAAAAAAATAAGTAATAAATTTTATTTATGTTATGGCCGAAAATATTGTAAATTGAAATCCATGGCTAATATGAATATTTTTTTACAAGTTCACAGCTACTCATATTCTTTGGAAAATATTTAGTGAATATTGGTTTGAATTGTTGTTACGCATATTCTGCATTATTAGAAAGAATATAGCTTCTACAAGTTAACATTAAAAAATTGATACAATGTTGCATTATTGTATTGCGAATAAATCACAACTATAACAACCGAAAATATTTATGAATCGAAACTTTGAAGTTTTTTATGAATCTTAGATTTTTGAGATTCTTAACAAGATTACAATCAATAAAATATGATATACGGAATAAAAAGTATCGATCATCAACAAGACGTAAACATTGTATACTATATTATTAAATTATATATTATATATTTAATGTACAAAATTTTAACTTCAAAGTTTAATGTTCATAGATTGCCAATTTGAACAGAAGCAAATGCACAAAGAATAATTTTGAGAAATATCTTGTATTTCAAGATCTTAAGAAATGATATAGACAATATATATATATAGAAAAAAATATATATAAAATCGTACGACATTTGTTTTATATAGCAATATAAAGTTTTGACGAAACGAGGAAAGAAATATAATTACTAAATTCATCTAACCTGCTTTATTGGATATTCATGTAAAGATTAAAGTGATTAACTACTACTAAATTTACTTATGTACACAAATGATATTGTTTGAAAGAATTTAAAAAAAAGAGATGAAAGTATTTCACCTTGATTATATGTTCTTTTAAGATTGTTTTATGTAAAAAATCTCGCTACACCAGCGTTCTTCGACAATCTAAAAAATAGGTACAATAGCATGGCACAACATATTCTCTTTTCAATCGTTTAGTAAAATTTTATCGACGAAAAAGACTTTAAAACCCTTGGGCTGAAATAAAAATATAGTCAAATGAAAAAAAATATTAATAAACCTTTATATATTATTACGCATTTAAAATAAATAAAGGGATAAAAGTGATTTTTCTTCAAAGTGTAAATCGTCAAAAGAGAAAGCTTTATTCCATAGAAAAGATAAAAATCAAGAAAGAAATAATGAAAACGCATTTGCATCAAAAACTATAGAAAAACAATGTGTATATTGATTGAAATCAATGAATTAGTAAACATTCATATAAATTTGTACTAATTTTACCTGATAAAATATTTTATTTACATCATATTCAATGATAATATAAAGAAAATCATTCGATTAAAATATGAATGTAGAAAACCTTTTTTTTGCCTCAATATAAAATCAAAAATTTATGTTAATCCACCAATATAAAAATACTATGTATAATTATGTAATACACGTTTATAAAATTTACTCTAAATTTAGATTTTTCTATCAATTTGACAAAAACACGAAATAATAAAATCATGTTCCATGTATGTAAGGCTAATATAAATTTTATCGATGGCAAGAGTTTGTGAAAAAATCAAGCATGTATTAACTTGATTTGATCGCTCTAAGAATCCATGAAATATATAGAAAACGCAAGTACTGTAAAATATTGTTCTTCTATTAATATTTACTCTATCGATATTTTATGGATGACATAGCTAGAATACAGATTTCTAGATATTCATAATAATAAAATAGAATATATTTTGTTATTTTTAGAATTCAAATCAAAATATAAATTATATATATTGATTTATCACTATCAATAAATTTAAAAAATTGATTTTCATAAATTATGTATTAGCTTAAAATAAACATTAATTAATTTACTTAATATGAAAACAGATTTTATAGTCCTAAAGCATATTTATATATTAAATATATTCCCGTGTGCCTAATTCGCATAAATTCTAAAAGATATGCGCTATTAATTAGATAATCACTTTATACATATATTTATCCCTTAATATATCCATATTGATTTGATTTCAATATGTAATTTTTTTTAGAATTACCACATAGAATCACAAAAAATTATAATTTAGACAAATCATTATGTTTACTTGTACTAAATAAGTGTGTAAATTTATTTTGATAAAATAGTCAATTTTACTTTTGATTTCTATTTATTTCACTTTATCATTTCTTTAATTTTTTAGTCCATAATACGTCAACTATGTATCATGACACGCCTATGTGAACCTATATGGCTTTTTTTCCAACATCGTCGTTTATAATTATATCCTTTTTTCAATCGCCAACGGACCCTTGTTTTCATATATTATTCTGATTCTCTGAAATGCTATTGGTATTTTTATACTCTGTAAATGCTGTTATATGCCTAAATGTAAGTTATTCGATATTATTTTTCACAGGACTAAATTTATGAAAATTATTTAGTTTTGGCTCTCGAGCACAACTTGGAATAATTCTTGTATGTAAAGCATATTTTTATTTTCGCTTATTTTTTTCATATGAATTATTCGATAATACTTTTAATCCTTTCGATATCTGTAAATCTAAGCGTCTGTCTCAATCTCGGGGTTTGTACGCGTGGATAATTATATATTAGTCAAAAATATTCTGTACGATAAGAGATATGAAAATTTAATTGTAATATAAAAACTTGGTTTCTGTTAAATTAAGAAAACAAACATGTCTTTTTATGTCAGAAGGTACTGTTTGAGTATGCTGTTATTTCCTATGAATAATATCTATATTTATTCGGGATATATCTATCATAGGTTTATTCATAAAATAATTTGTTGCTGGCTTTTTACCATATACGATATTATAGGTTTTTTTACGAAAGAAACCTTGTTTTAAAATTTAAAAATTCCAGTATCGTTATTGAATGTCATTTTTATATATAATCCAGCGGCTAAATCCACAAACACATTTTATGGGGATTTTCAGGAAAATATAATGACAGTGATTCAGTTATAAATGCATCATTTTCAAAAGAATAATCTAACGAAGAAAATTTGCGCTTGTAGCAAGCAAGTGTTTGATATCTGTAATAATTATATAGAATAATGAATAATTTTCTTGTTTAATCCTGTTTTAAAAAATGAATGTCTAAATTATATTTATTGTGTAGAATCATTTACAAAATATATGGTATAAAAGATTTTGGATACTAAGACTTGGATTGAGAAACAATTTACATTTATGGCAAAGAAGAATATGTACAACATAACTCAAAATCTAATGATATATGCTTTCTATGGGATATTAACTGAATAATAATATAAACATATGATTTTGATTTCTAATATTTAACGTTTAAGAAATATCAAATTATACTGTTCCTTGTTTTTTCATATAATCAACCTACTTGAAATTTTTTTGCCGAGAACTCTGGAACTAATAGTTAATAAAATCAACTAATAATATGAATAATTTGTATTTAACAGCCTATACAACTGAAATTATGTGATTTTTGATTTACTAAAGCCAAATAATTTAAATGTTTTAGGTGTATTATAAAAACAGCTGAAAGTGTATATCACAATGATAAATTCATTCCGAAATATATTTTTATATTATATAAATTTATTTGATAAAATTTCATTATATTTCATGAAAAATTATTCAAATCTTAAAAAAGTTCATAATTTATAATCATATCATGTAAAATAAATATAGAAACTATTTTCTAGATATGAAAATAATAAAAATGTATATAAATTGTTTTTTCATTAAGTATGCCTCCCGAGCTGTGATAAAAATAAAATATAAAAATCCCAAATATAAATGATCATTTTTATTAATTTTAATCTTCGTGTTTGTAATCTTTTTATGGGATAAAAAGTATATCAATCAAGGTTTTTTGTATTTTTATGAATATAAGTGGTTTCTTGGGAGCCATATTATAACATAATTCTGCTTCAAAATACCTTTATATATGGTAATGTATATTTATTATAACATAAACACATCGCAGGACACCCTTTATAATAATTTATGAAAAGAAAAGGAGTTGATATGAATAAAAAATGATTGTATCATAAGAATGATTGAGATTTTGGAATATTGGTAATATTTCGAACTATTTAAAGTTAGGGAATTAAACATAAAACAAAACCAAGCCTAAAAATAAAATATTGCTAAAGATAAAGAAAAAAACTTAATTACTTAATTTTGTAATAAATAGAATACAATTTTTTTTGATCTATAAATCATCTAATCGTGATAAACTCGATACATTTTAACAAAGAGTTCTGAATTTTTTCGTAGTGAAAAATTAGTCTTGTCATGTTTATATCTCGCGCATATTTTTCTGTCATAGTTATAACTTAAGCAAAAATATACAAAATAATTACAATAATTAGTTTTTCAAAAATAAAAATGAACGAAAAATGATGTATTTAATAGTATTTTAATGCTTCTGCGCTTTCTGAAATTGTTGGAAAATGGGGATGCAGCCAATAATAGAAATAGATAATAAAAATTCCTAAAAAATTGTCGTATGTAATATTATTTTATATGAATAGTTTTAAACTGGATTTATAGAATTGTGAAGATATATGGTTCTAAATTATTGTGGCATCTTTAGTTTTGAAATATCTCTATGGAAAGTCGTATAAAATCTAAATGATATCAGAAAAGATTTTCAAGAAAAAATTATAGCATTTTGCATATGGTTTTCTATAGCGATTTTCATTTGTAAAACTATAAGCAAAAAAAACACATCAAATATGATATAATCACAAATTAGATTTTTAAATATTTCTGAAAAAGATAAATGAAATATTAATTCTAAGTAGAAGTGACTAAAATTATTACACTTACAGATTTTATTATTTTTCAAACATTTTATAATAAATCTGTACATATAGTACATATACAATTATCTAGACATAATTAAAAAAATTATTTACATATTTCATGGAAATTGATAATAAGGTACTCGTTTTTTTATGTATATTTATGCATCTAGGGACTAGCGTTTTGGTATAGCTCTTCAAAATTTATAGATTATAAGATAATAAATTCGTGTTCAATTTGATACACTTTACATTCATGTTATGATTTTAGAATTTATTTTTAATTCTAATAATATGCTATTACAATATCGAGTATACTTTCTCTTGAGCATATTAATAAGTTAAATTCAGAAATATTATCTATTAAAGTTTTATAAAACATCCATTTCGATCACCGTGAATAAAAATAATTCATATTCCAGATATGTTTGTAAGCACCAATATAAGTGCAATATTTACTTTTTTGTATTCCATATTTATAAAAAATCCCATGCAATTTATTAGATTAACGGTTATAATCGGACAAAAAAATCGGGTTATCGCACATAGAAAAATCACCCACAATACCATTTATTGCTTACACTTACGTTCGAGAGTCATTTGTAGTTTTTCTGCACCGTATAATGTGTATTTTTTTAAGATGTGGCTTTCCTTTGCTGTATGTCGGCGAGAGTATTTTGTTGTATTACTTGTGCTAATCGTATTTACTACCAGTCTTATAAGTTATCGATGCTCTGCGTGTGATAATTTCGATCTTGAAGCATATACTTTATAGATTCACATCGAATTTTTAGATTAGTAATAATTTCCACAGATAAGAATTTGTAATATCAGGTAAAGGTGCTGCAAATGTTATAACGTTACTAACTAAACATTCAAAATACATCCTGTGCGATATTAAGTTATAAATAAGTATATAAAAATGGAAAAATTTTACATATTGATGAACGATATTTTAAATAAATTCCTTTAAAAACCCTTTTTAGATACAAAAAAGGTTTATGTATTTGTCAAAATAAAGTTTTTTGTATAGAAACGCGATTTTTTTATAGAAAGACATATGAAATATTTTGCTATTTAATAAATCTTTATACAAGCCTTCTTCTTATAATAATTTACGTTAGAAAAACTTTATTGGAAAAATGCGCTTCAATCGATGCATGTATAAGGACCGGGTCACTACTAAAATATTTTACTAGAGTGCAAATTTATGCGTGAAAAATACCGTGATTACATTGATTTATATATTACATTTTAATAAAATTGGAATCGCATTTTTGTGGTTTCTGATAAAATTAATATCTTCTAATCTCAAATCAATTACTTAAGAAAAAAAAACAATAACAGAAGATTTTAAAATATATATAAAAAATTTTATCGATACTTAAAGATAACTTTTCTTTGTACGTGATCAATAAATAATTTTTAGGAATCTAGAATGACTAATAAAGCTATTTATTTGTTTATTCATAAATATAAAATATAGGACTTAGCGTTTTTTAATTATCATAAATAATAACATAATTTAAAATATTAATTTGAAAAATAATATGAATCATACTAAACAGTGTTTTTACGCTCGAAGTTGCTAAATATATTTATGAAGGCTTATATTGGTGCCATGTAATAATAATGCAATAAAACGATTTATTTCTACATAAACGGAATATTTTATTAGATTCAATTAAAAATGATATAGATGAAACCCGCACAATAACAAATTTGCAAAATTAGAATTAATCAGATGGTGTGTTAAATTTTGAATATTAGATAGTTTAGCGTACTTAAGTTACATTAATTGCATATACCATATAATTTGATAAATTAATATTTGTATATATATTTCATGACAAATTACAAAATAGTTTATAAAAAAAATACGAATTTAGGTATATTATCTGATTGTCTTATCAAAAAACAAATTCAAAGAAAATCATAATATAATTATAAAATCTATCTAAGATAATTTGGTGATCCTAAGTTTGATATAAAACCATTTTACATATCAATTTACATCAAGTAAATAGTTATCAGTTTTTTGAAATATAACCTTTTTTTTTACTGAAAAGAATATTAATTCCTACTGATAAAACACAGAATCAATAACTATCGTAACATGTATCATCATTCTAATTTTCCTTTTCAATTTATTAATACATATAAAGATGGTTTTTACATCTAAACATCTACAACAAAAAGTAGGGTATCAGCCACACTGAAAATTATATAGAATATTTTGATAAAAAAATATTACAATTATAAAATATTTTAGGTAACTACAAAAACAAAGTTTAAACATGTATTGTTTTTAAAATGTATTTTCTAAAGTGTTCTGCATTTGTGAGTTATATTGTCATTCAAGTTTAATATAAATTTCACAGGAAGTTCAATATACAATATTTGCTGAAAACTTTATATGTGTTTACATCATTTATTTTTATATCATTTATTTGATTTTGGTAATACTCATTACACCATAATTCGAATGTTATTTTTATTTTAAAATGTTCACAAGCTATATAAATTTAATATATTTATGCTAAACTATGAATATACCAAAAAATCATTTCTTTCAATATATGTTTCTCAGAGAAAATTTTTTATGACCTTTGATGTTCAGAAATATCGTGTTGTTGTATATAATTTTATTTTTTTTAAACCGTTTTAATTCGAAGTTTAATAAAAATATTATAACACATATAGTCCGTTTATCGCATGATAAATCTAAATAATCTTTTTTGTCATTAAAATATCCTCCAAATCAATTAATTAGCAGCATCCTGCTATTATGAAATATAACATAGATATGTTCAAACAGATATTAGTTGATTTATATAATGTGTAACAATTTGTTGACATTTGAAAAAATTCCTATTCTTTGCATACAAAAAATTATATTGATAATTCATTTGCCCTTCGAAAAGTTAAATAATTAATAAATTATGTCACCTAAAAAACTGGAAACAATTTTTTTGCATATAGAAAGACTACGTCCGAATACAATAACTTGCATTCTTTTGAGTCATATCAACCCTATTAAAATCATAGACTGCATTCTTAAATCTTTGGGGATAATTTTGCACAGTTTTAAATACAAGGAATAGGCAAAAACTTATGTGCTTGTCGGTACATTTCTAAATAAAATAAATAGTATTTATGTATTGGCTCTATCATTTTTATCAACCAGCTTAATATAAAATGGTGATTTATGTTATTTTATCTTTCCTTGATTTTAAATTTTTATTTATATGAATATTGATCTTAATAGTATGAATCTACAATTTTATGTATAAATGACTTATTCCAAGAATGTAAGACATAGTAATTTTCATGGAATATCTCTAAAGATCAATCACTTTTTCAGATATACTATTATTTTTTCTATCAAAGCTTTGAAAATTTAAATTTACTTTTAATTCTGCATTCAGAGAAACAAAAAAAATCCTAGAAACTACAGAAGACGCAAAGGGTGAGTAGTAGGAGGCTTAGTGGTAGAGTAAAAAACTACAGAATTCTAATAGTAAAGAGAACAGAGCGTTATTTTTTGTTTATTTAGGCATATTTATATTTACTAAATTCGTACGAAAATACACAATATCACGTATAGAACAAAAAATATTTACAAATATAGATAAAGGGATATTATTTATGTTAAAAAAACAAAATATGGTTAGGATTAATGTATTTAATGTATAAAACAATTTTGGTATAATTAAATGATGTAACTATGTGCATAATATTATATTTTTTATTTTTTTAAAAATAGATGAAAAGCCATATCGTTGCTTAACTATTAAATACTGAATTGTATTATTGGATAAAATAGGACCACGGTAACGTTTCAATAAATTAAGGTGTATATTGTAAAAATATATTCATATAAAAAGCCAAATAGTCCCTGTAAAAGAAAAAATATATATATTTCGTACGAAACATAAATATAAAATAGTCAATTTGGCATTATCTAAAAAAATTGCTGATTTTAAACCAAATTATTGTTATATTTTATTAAGTACAGAGAAATTTAATGAATAAATATAATCTATATAAATCTAATATAAAAACCATGTGAAATAAATATAAATTTATTATTAAATATATTATGAATTAAAATATAATTATAAAATCTTTTTTTTTTAATTATCAATTAAACAAAGCGCCTTTAACATTATTTACGCATACCACCTCCATTTAGTATCATCATGTCCAAAATTATACAATTTTACATATTCATATATTTTAAACAGCATATACATATAGAAATTTATTCTTACAAATATATAAATATTTTTATACAAACTGCGATGTGTGTTTTTAAATTTCCAACTATAGTGATATGATTAGAAAGAGGGTCGGAAAAAATAAAAAACAAAATATATATAGAATATTTAATTGACAACATACGGAATTAACCGTTTTCTTATACTATGAAGCTTCAATAATTCTAACAAAAAATGTCTTGTTATATGCTTTCAAAGAATGTATTATAACCGAATCGCTTTATACTCTGACTTTATAAGAAAATCTTATTATATTTTTTTGTCACCAAATTTTATATGTTCATCATCATATTTCATATTTTTTATGTATACCGTATTACCATTGTTAGCACGAACAAAAGCTTAGATATTATATTATTTGCGGCTCATAATTATGGTATAAGTTTTAGGAATTCTTTTGCCGATAAAATTTTAATAGTTTCAACATGATACAGAAGCATACAGTGTTGACTAATAATATTACGGACTCAATAAACCCATGCTATAAAAACACAAAAAAAAATAATAATTACAGTAAATAATATCGATTATGCGCTTTTAACGTATAATATTGCAGTAAAATATTTTCTAAATCTATTTAGATGTATATTGTTAAAAGATGTTATTATGTATAAATCATGTAAATTTAGAAGTCAGAATATAATATATAATTTATAATGATTTTGATACTTAAATTTGAAATAAATATTTAAAGATGTTATTTTATGTTCTTTAATTTTTTTAATTGTTTGCATACAAAAAAATACTTTCTTCTAACATAGGCCAAAAAATGAAATCATAACCAGCATAATAATTTCTTTGGTAAACTTTAATATTTACTAAACGTTAATATTGAATTTATTATATTTAGATATCTGCTATTTCGGATAAACATATATTCAATCCGCAAAAAAAAATATTCTACTGCTGTCGGGATATTTTTCGGATGAGCGTAATCTGATTAAAAAAAGAGAAGATGATTCATTATCTAATCCAAAAAAAACGAACAATTTATTGCATGTTATGAGATTATTGCAAATCTGACTTCTCATTGCGTGAATGTTCTTTTTTCTAATATTAATCTAAGAATATAAATCATATTTAATATATTAATAAGCTTTTTAACATTAAACTTTTGTTCATAAATTTCTAAATATATTTTTTTTGATAATTATTTTTTTTAATACAACAAAGATCTTAGTTTAATTATTTCAACAATAAAAATTATTGTTTCGTCTATAATAAGTTCCTTTTGCTAGAAATCGCAGTGTATAATGTTATATACTGATATAAAGTGTATTGAATGTCCAATGCATTATATCTTTAATCTTTATTTAAATGTAAAAGAATAGTTTTTGTGTGATTATAGGACATAGACTTTCAGTTGTAAATATTTTTTTTAAAAAACTTCCATATTATATTTGTAGTTTGTTGTTGAAATACTTTTAAACTATAGTAAAATATTTTATAAAGGTAAATATTCAAACATAATAAATATGAGCGAAGAGTACTGCAAAAATATCGTAGAAACTAATTTTATATTTTTTTGATGCAAGCAATGGCATAGAAATATTATTAAGGGTAAAATTCGGTTTTTAAATGTAAAAAAATACTTATTTTTAGTTCTTGAAACAAATATAGCTATTTAAAGTGTATTTTTTTGGAACTTTAATCTATGAAGGTGTTCTAATACCTAAAACATGCGGTCTTCGGCTTTCGGTCAATATAATGAAATAAATTTATTTTTTTTCAATGCGATTTATGGATTTTAAAATGATTCATGAACCCTAAAATACCCATATAAAATGCAGCAATTGCATTCGTAACCTAAAAAATATATAGTATAACTGCATTAAATCACTGAAAAAGTATGTTAAATCAATATAAAAAATAATTCTCGCTACTACATAAATATACATCAAATCAAATTAAAAATAAATTCTAGTATCTGATTTAAAAAAAATTGAAAATTTTTAGAAAATATACTGATGTTTGCAGATTTAATAAGACAAAGGAATTGAAAAACATATATTCTGCATTCCAAAAAAATTATGAATAAGTTAATTGTTTTATTAAAAAAAATATTTTTGTTACAGTTTAAAAGTTTAAGGCACTTAAATTTATCTCTAGAACTAGTTAATTATATATACGAAAATTCGAATTTTTTAATTTACTCTTATGTTAGAGTTTTTGCCTTATTAGACTTATATCTTTCTATATTCTTTACCTTTATATTTTTAATTTTTAGCTATTCATGTTTGTACATAAGGTCATAAAACTAGATTTTTAAAAGAATCTAATTTTAAATGAAAAATAAAATTTCTACTGGTTAACGTAGGTTCAATTAAACTTGCGTTTATTATATCCATATTTTCATTATTTTTTTGAATCTTATTTTTGTTAATTCTTTGGATTAACGCAATTTAAACGTTTTTAAAATAGAATGCATAATATTTTATTTGTTTACAGCATTTAGAAAGTATATGCTTTGTTGTATTTTTAATCACATATTAAGTATTTAGAAGAGATATAAATGGGCTTTTTTATATAATGAACCCCTAGTTATATAGTATTTTGTGTTTTAATAATTATAGATATGCGAAATAGAATCAAAATATACGAATATATGTAAAATAATATTGATAGAATTTTTTAACTTAATGCTCTAGACTTAAATTAATCGATTATTTTATTAAAATTATAAATTTTATTTGTCATAAATATGGCAAATAAAAAAAGTCAAATAATTGCACATAAAATAATATATTTTTTGTTTTTTATTGCAGATACATCATTTTCTTTATAGATATATAAAGAAAAAAATTACAGTTGCTTTATTAGTAGAAAATAAAAATAGTATTTACATGATATTATATGTGAGCAACATTTTCTAATTGATTATTATGAC
>NW_028232924.1:0-81455 GCF_057557595.1 Rhyacophila brunnea
TCCCAAGAATTTTGATAGTTAGAACCGTCCGATATTATTACAATGTCTTCATATTCGTTGGACAATTTCCTTAAAATGTCAATAACGCAAGATGTGAATTCATTGGCCGTTACATTACCATTTGCTTCGTGCCAAGCATAAAGAATTACATCTGCATCATTTAACTAAAAAATGGTAAAGTTGTGAAGTTGAAGTTTTTGTTTGTAATATGCGGATGACTCTAATATCTTCGGACATGGCAAAACACTTTGCAAATCCATGGTGATAACCATTCTTTTGCTGTTGGCACTTTCTTTGGCCTCACCCTTGGCAATACGACCTTCTTCCTTTTTCTTTATGTGTAATTCATAATCGTTTACATTGCCGTGCTTGAATCCGAAACATAAATTATACTGGTCTTTTCTATGCTTGTGGATTGAAATTTTTTGTTCATGTAATATTTTACTAAAAACATTTCGATTAACGGCGTCGAGATTAGTCTCCAAACATCATTCTTTATATTATATGTTATGCATATTATGCAGAATGGATATAAAATTTAATTCCACATAATTTCTATTGGAAGAAGCTCTACAATAATGACTGGGTACTAAAGGTATTAGATTGAGCCATTTCCTGACGTCCTTGATTTTATCATGTCGATGTCACTTGGTAAATGATACTAAACTTCATGTACACTGCTTGGAGTACTGTTTTCTATATAGTTATTTGGAAGACGTATTATATCATTATGTGTTGTCCATCGTTTATAAATATCTTCTTTTATGCCAAGTGTGTTAAGGAAAAAAATCAGACACACTTTGTATTTTTCTCCTTTTTCGTTTGGAAGGTAAATGTCGTGCCCATCTTGTTTTTTTGCATAAGGATGATGACGTAACCTTTTGTTTTCTTATATTTCGAGTGCATACAAGACCTTTGACTTATGACTTTTTCTCGGGCCATGATTTAATAGCTTGAAAGAATTTTAATATTTTTTTACGCTGTTCGTCAGAAATATTTCCGCCAAGTAAAGAATATTTACTTCTAGGTGTGAACATAATATGACCACAATGGCCCATAAGCCTTCTTTGTGGTATATCTTCTATTTTTTCCCTTCTACAACTTTCTGTCCGGTATACGATTATCCGAGAACTCTTTCCATTTGGTTTTTCTTTACTTTTAATGTCCAAATTAAGGATTAAAACAAAAAGAAACACGACAAAATTGATGAATAATAACATGTAAATCATAAAAATAATTTACTTCAAAGTATTTCTGCAATAATATTGAGAATAACAGCTTATTTATATCACAAATACCACATATTTAGCAACAGTCAGTTTACCGGCGCAATGTTAGCGTATAACTCATTAGCTCCGATGTGCCGAGTGCGTGCACAACAATACCTCCAATGTGATAAGTCAGCACATCGGAGATTTATCCACTTTTAAATATGAGACCCATCACATTAGAGGTTTAGTTTTTCGAAAATAACTTTGAACCAAAAAGTGATATCACATTGGAGGTTCTTGTCAACGATGCAGAAAAAATCGTAGAATATTTTTGCACCAATAACCAATTTTCGTAAAAATGGCACATTGGAGTTTTTTTTGTGCAACGACGATATAGTGCTAAGATATTTGATAAAATATAATTATAATAATTTTATTTACGAAGAAATATTTTATTAAATAATTAAAACAATACTCGTGAAGATTTTATTAATTAAATAAATCCGCGATCTTATTTTCGCAAGTACAATTCGGCATATAAACCGAATGACAAGCCATCAGCTGTTTCCTGACGTTTCGCGGACGCGGTTGTGGAACGATTAATATAACAATATTGCTGTGGTGGGTTCGAATGTGTCGATAAGAACTTTTAGCTAATTACCTCCTCCGACTTAAGAGGCTGAGCTAGCTTAAGCAAAGGTTCTCAACCTGGTCTAAGGGCAGGGCCGATTGAAGGTACGACGCCTTTGTGGTAATACCAGGACCGGGGTAATGTCACTTGCCATACATTTTGTACATACACATTGCCAAGTATTTTTAAATAAGTGGGTTAAAAACAGAACGGCTTTTTTCCTTTTTGATAATTTTATTATTTTTAATTTAAACAATCGTAAAACTAGCTTAGTACACTCTATTAATATCATCGTAATCAATAGCCTGGGTCGATCTATTGCTGGAAAAAGACCTCCCCTAGCGCCACCTACATCCACCGAACATTCTCTACTCCATTAATGTAATAATAAGTTATAATCAAGATAACAAAAACCCTCAAACGAAATTGTGTAATTTTTTATACCTAAATCCAAATTTGTCAATAATGGAAAGAAGCCCGCTTGCTTATGACATACCGCATTTTGTCATAAAACTAGTCTCAAATATTACCTTTACTACCTGCCAAATAGCAAATCATCCACCACTCTTTCACACTTCCATACATTTTGATAATTAGTTACAGATTATTAATTTGGTTGTTACATTTTTACATGTGAGATGTTCAGTTTAGTTTGGGACAAACCCTTTATTTTTTCAGTAATAACGAAAAACAAATAAAATGGTGAACAATAATTATTACAATATTAACTGACTAATAATATATCAGGAATACTAATTTAAATATTGCCACATACAGGTTTCACAATTCAGTATTGCAATTAGTTGCAGTGCAGTGTCATTTTATGTATTTTGAGATTCCACATATTCTGGAAATTCTTTAAACAAACATCGCATTGATGTGGTTTTTCACCAGTATGTGTCATTATATGACCCTTAAGATGAGTAATTCGAGAGAATTTTTTAGAACATATATGACATTGATGTGGTTTTTCACCAGTATGAATCATTATATGACCTTTAAGATGAGAAATTCGAGAGAATTGTTTAGAACATAGATGACATTGATGTGGTTTTTCACCAGTATGTGTCATTTTATGTATTTTAAGATCTCTAATTGAGACAAAATTTTTGAAACACACATCGCATTGATATGGTTTTTCACCAGTATGAGTCATTATATGACCTTCAAGACGAGACATTTGAGAGAATTGTTTAGAACATACATGACATTGATGTGGTTTTTCACCAGTGTGTGTCATTTTATGTTTTTTGAGATAACTATTTGAGACAAATTTTTTAAAACACATATCGCATTGATATGGTTTTTCACCAGTATGTGTCATTTTATGTAACTTTAGTTCACTTGCGTTGAACTTTTTAAAACACACATCGCATTGGTGAGGTTTATTACCAGTATGTGTAAATTTATGATTTATAAGGTGAGCAATTCGAGAGAATTTTTTAAAACATACATCACATTGATGTGGTTTTTCACCAGTATGTGTCATTTTATGTTTTTTGAGATCACCAATTTGCCTAAAATTCTTTAAACAAACATCGCATTGATGTGGTTTTTCACCAGTGTGTGTCATTTTATGTATTTTGAGATAACCAATCTCCTGGAAATTCTTTAAACATACATCGCATTGATGTGGTTTTTCACCAGTGTGCATAATTTTATGTCTTTTTAGTTTACTATTACCGTTAAACTTTTTAAAACACACATCGCATTCATATGGTTTTTCCTCGGTGTGTGTCATTTTATGTATTTTAAGGTTACCAAATTGCAGAAAAAATTTAAAACACACATCACACTGATGTGGTTGTTTACCAAAATGCTTAATTTTATGTTTTTTGAGATGATCAATTCGCTGGAAATTCTTTAAACAAACATCGCATTGATGTGGTTTTTCACCAGTATGGATAATTTTATGTCTTTTCAGTTTACTATTTGCGCTGAACTTTTTAAAACACACATCGCATTGATGGTGAGACTCCGTGCATGAAATGTAGTGACTATATAGATGATTTACAGATTCAAACACTCCATAACAATTATTGCAAATAAAGTTAAGTGGAAAATATGTAACTCTTTTCAACACAATTCGAACCACCTTTGGCAAGTATAATTTCGAAACTTCCTGTTTTACGTTTAGTACATCTGTAGTTATCTCTGAATATTGTATCATATTTTCCATTTTATTGGTTGAATTTGTTATGTTGTTATAGGTCAGGTTATTGTCAATTGTATCCTTTCTAGCTACGTCCAATGGATTATAATTTGTGAAACACTGCTGGGAAGAAATCTACAAAAAGAATAGGGTTGGTATATTTAATCAACAATATTAAAGCAAATAAAAATACATTTTGTTTTAACAGTTGTAAATGCTAGGTGTTTTTTTTGCTAAGATAGAACTTACAAAAGAGTTAACTGTCAAATCGTTGTGTGATGTGTGACACCCGTTGACCTTATGACATTAATGATTGGTTTAGTCTAGCAAAGCAACACGAATAGAATCATGTTGACAAATTTACCAAATCTACCTATAAAAAATATTGTCGATTCGCGCAACCTATAATTGCATTTTCTCGCAAAATTGCTCTTTAGTGATTTAGCTCATTGTAGCTTAACGGGTTTGTTAGTAAGGAAATATGCTGCATATGGCTTGAGACCGATCCTTAAAAGTCCCTTGATTGCATTACCGGACAATATTTTTTCAAAATTAGGCTGAAGATTGTGTTGTGGAACATTAATCAATAATATTTTTGAAAATATAATGACAAGAATCCGGACGAAATATGCCATACCACAACAGCACTCATCGAATATAAAACTTAGGGGATAAGTTTGTTCCATAAAAGGACCTGTTATTTGATTTCTAAAGTCATGCGATATTTTCTGTGGGGATTTGTGAATTCACTGGCTGATGCCGATAGTTAACCAATAATTGGCGCATTGAAAGCCAACATTATTCGTGTTATACAACTGGCAGTGCACGAAAAAAGTGTTCTAAATTAGGTGACCAGTATATGCTTCGATGAGAACAGATACGGTGGCAATATGCCCTAAACCATTTAAAAATGTAAATGCCATGCACGTGTCTTTCGAATTTAAAAAACTATCAAAATTAACTAATGTTATATTTTTACAATTCATTTATTTAAAGTTCTATCGGGCTAAAAAAACAACCTTTATAAAAAATTGAACGAACCTATTCTAATAACATGTATTACTACTCCACAGCCCATAAATAAAACGAGTTCTCGCACGTATTTTAAAATGACTTCATTAAGAAGTAAGAGCTGTTTCACACGAGACACTAGTATCTGGACACTGGTGTTTCTCTCTGAATAGTCTAAACACTGCACAATTAATAAAAATTCAAATTTATTTATTTTACATATAAAAAACATAACAAATTTTAAATTTAAAACGTTCATGATTGACATAAAATAAGTGTTACAAATGAAAATACAGAACAATGTGAGTTAAAAATATAATGAGTAATAAAAAAAGAAATAAAATAACAAAAATATAAAAGTAGATGGAAGCACACAGAGTGAACTATCGATAGACACTATCTTAAAAATTGATATTACAACGTCCACCAAAATTCACTCACACGTAAGTGGAATATATCAATATCCGAAGCGATATCATTAAACATGATTATTGCCGTCTCAATTGGCATTACTAAAGACGGGTTAGTTCTGAAACTTGGGAGAACAAACAACGGATGCTCTCGACTCCGAAGATAATCATCAGAGACACACAAGCTAACACCGTCAAGAATGGCAGAGTTTTCATTTACGCTGCGTATATGTCAGAAAAAATATGTAGCTAATTAAAGAACACTTCTAAATTTTAAGTTACAGTATGAAAGCATTCCTAAGAGAAAGTCAGTCGGATAGACTTACGGATAATATCCATACAGCCGAAAGTAAAGTAGTCTAAAATTTTTCTTCTAGACCCTCTCCACCATAAGGCTGTACGTACAACTGATGCGCGGCCCAAACGATAGACCCACTCTCAAGTCTGCTTCTACTATAGAGAATTTTTAGTACCATAACATCGGAAAAGACCCAGGAAGTACGCAAGACAAAGAACAGTTTTAGCGCCTTTTCACAAATGGTATCCATATGACCACCAAACGTAAGTTTATTGTCAAATGTAATGCCAAGATCCCTTACAGATGATATTTCCGAAAAAACTCTGCCATGCATCAAATACTGGAACAACAATACTCGCGAGGCTTTAGTAAACCATCTCCAATCTAATATATTATCTATATCAAGTTGGAGTTGACGAAAATCGTCCAAGGTGACAACTTTCATGAAGAGTTTCAAGTCATCAGCAAACAACATAAACATAGCAATTTGAATTACCAATGCTATGTCATTTATAAAAAACGTGTACAGCAATGGCCCCAACTTTGAGCCCTGAGGCACACCAGAAAATGTTTTAAGCGTCTGTGACTGATAGGGAGTTTACGACACGTATTGTTGACGATTCCTAAAATAACTTTCGAATAACGAGAGAAATCATTTAACGGCCTGCTCTAAATCCATGCTGCTCATTCATTATAGTAGACCAGCGCCATCTAAAGATTAATACTTGAGTCAGCAATGAAATGACTCGATACTCGGAGAAATCATGCTGTGCATGATCATTTCAAGAACTTTTGCTGGTGCATAGAGAATGGCTACCGGCCTATAGTTTTCCACTGATGACTCCGTACCATTCTTATGAATTGGAGTAACCTTCGACATCTTCCATGCTTCCGGAAAGATACCCGTCCTCCATTGTCAGGTAAAATATTATGAAAGTGGCCCTTGACAAAGTCAATACAGCCCTTTAAAAAAAATATTTGGGACACATGCGGTCCCTAAAAGGCCGGCCACACGCTCATGCTTCACTACGGTGTTGCTGTGCAAAGCGGTTTGCGTACTGTACACTGCGCAAACCAAAAAGTGCGGCCTGCGTAAAATTCTATTTGCTTGATATTTTAACTGCGCAAACCGAGTTTTACAAGCCGCGATCAGTTCGTCGAAGGGTACGGTCTTTTCTCATTCATACTTATTTGTTTTCGTTGGATTAAGAATTCATAATATTACACATATTATTGTTGGTACGTTTTTTAAATTCATTAAACACTGCCTAAACAAAATCACAATAGATAAAAAAAAATATTATATCTATAAAATATTAATATTATGACTATTATCTATTATGGCTTGGTTTCGTAAGGTTTAATTGAATTTTAAAAACTAACCAACACCATCTGTAAATTGGAGTCTTATTTCAATGAAAACAAACACGATTGACTGACAAAGTTTAGTGTGCACCATTTATGGCAGACCTTAACAACGTACCTCCACCCTTCGCCACTAGTATATATATTATATTTAAGTAAAAAATGCTGATTTATATGCGAGTGTATGTTTCTACTCAAAAGACATTGTTTGGTTCACTTGGACTGGAGGATTTATGTCTCTTTTATTAACCAATAAACAAAAGAAAAACACTTGTGACAAAATCAAATCGTCACTTGATGACATTCCAGCGATTCCGAAAAACAGTGTTTTCACGACGACGACTTCTGTCGTAACGTAATGAGGTTTGAGCAGTTTTACTTTTGCCGTGTGGCCATGCGAGTGTTCCGTTTTTTTTTTGCACAGGGAAAACCGAGCAGGCAAGTCGCTCCCGTGTAGCGCATAAGAGCGGGTATTCTTATTTTTTTTTTTAAATAAATCTAAACACGTCACCCTCATTAATTGGGAAGATGTCAACGGATTGGCACCGCATGATCGTTTTCTCTACATATATTTGAACGCCACATACTTGTTTCTCCGTCTTAACGTGCCCATTCATGCAGCGACTCGAGACAATGGTGTCGCGTGTGAAACGGCTCTAAGATTAAAACATGTATTGCTAATTCCAACCTTCGATATAAGACTGCACCGAGGGAAAAAAATTACACATTATACAATTGAACGAACCTGATGTATTGGCCTGTATTCTGAATAAGAACAACCCGGTTTAGGATCTTCAACATCACATAACGGGTCTATTACATCTTCAATAATCTCGCGCTTGATGACGGATAGTTGATCATCCGTCTCAGGTTTTATATTAGAGAGGTCCGCTAAAAGATACTGAAAGAAACATTATGGTTAACACAGTAAAACCACTTTCACTTGAATGACTAATTATAGTCAAAATGAATTAGAAGATAACCTGCCCTAACCTAAATCACAAATGTATCGTAGCTGTCAAAATGTATATCGAGTTATTTTTTAAATCAACGTTTAATATCATTGTACGTCTCTACGGAGTTTATAAAAAAGCAACATATTATAATAATATATTAATCGTTGTTAGTCACAATACAGCGTAATTGTAAAAGAAATCAGTTTCCAAAAACTAACCTCGAAATTGCAACTTGAAACGTCGACATTCTCTTCCTTTACATGAATGCGAACTTCCGGGCTGATTGGGTGGCTAGTCTGCATATCTAACAAAGGCTTGCCTTCTGTATCAGATTGTTCTCCATCACACTCTTGCTTTACATCCATTTTAATGGTAGATATGTCAGGAAGAACGTGACAAACAGTATCCGTTCAAGGTACATTAATTTAAGAGAAGTGTTGCCACAATACGTAATTATTTATTATGTATGGCCGAAATACTGAAGTCTATTCCGTGTAGCGATCAAACAATAAAATGTATTATTCACCATATTATTCAAATATTCACCAATGGCAAATACAATCTTAACAGCATATACTGTTACACCCATGACTATTGGACCTCTCTTGATAGTCTAAAATACCTACGTCTAATTATTAGGTGTAACCATGTCACCTGACCTCTAGTCAACAATGGGCGTACGTACATCCAAAATTCCTAGATTAACTGTCAAAATATTCAACATGTAGGTACTTAGCACGTAAGAATTATTGTTTATCTAATTATAATAATAATACCTATGTCATGGAAGAATGTGATTGTGCCGAATAAAATAAACGAAAGCCAACGAAACTTAATATTCAGTAGTAGGTATGTAAAAAGAAAAGATGGATCACTGCTCAATGTAAAAAGAGTACAATAGAAAAAATAGGTACATAGTCGCGGGAGGACGTGGTATTGAGTTCGTGATTTCCCTCGCTAAAAACTTAACAACAAAACGAATTCAGATAATTAATAATAATTAGAATATAAGCGATATAATTAGCATTAGGAACGTAACAATATAAGATTATTTTTGATACTGTTAAACATAATTCCTTGTGAAAATAACCGTTTAAAATATAAAGCAACGTGTTCAACAAAGAAAGACATTTATTTTTTGTGAATCCCGGGTCCTACCAACATCCCGAGCTAGCCACAGGACCAGAGATATCTCAATACTTACACTAATATTTTTAACCTATATAATAAATCAATTAATACAATAAAGTAGGGAAACTTTATTGCCTACCCATTCAGTCAAGGCTCAAGTAAGTATAACAAACAAGATATTGTCAAAGGGCCATGTCTTTTGACTTTGCCTTGTCTATCGGTGCATGATGCAAATCACACCCAATGTCCGTGTGCCTGGCTTAAAATACGTGTGGCATTTGGTTTGTATTGCACTGACAGATATGTTCTTTTGCCGCATTGATGATTAATATTGTATTTAACAACATCTGTAGAAGAAAACTTGAAAATAGAAAAAATGCAGATGGGTCATTTTTCCATTTGAAAACCGAGATACGCTGATCTCGTTATGATTGAGGAAATGCTCATTTTCATTTTCGCTTCATTGTTTTGTTTTGACAAGAAAACATATTATATAATTTTCTAGGTAAAGTTGTTATCGAAAAATAGCTAGAAAAGTTTATTAATCGGTAAATATATATTCAAAAGTAATGAGAAAAATAAAATAAAAAATTAAGATGTATCGTGGAGTTCTATATACCAAAAATACGTGTCAAATTCGGTACATTTCTATCGGGTGGTAAGAATGAATGACATAAGATTTATTATCAAAATTACGATAAAAATGTACGTAAATCTATTACCTAGGGAAACGCTAAACGTTAATTGGAATTTATTATATCCTTATATCTTTTTTTTCAAATTTAAAAAACATCGATTTAGAGGTTAGAAAGCATGCAATTATTAAAATCGAAACATCTCGGTTCAGACGTAATTTATCGCAAAAAACGCTTAGCGTTTCTATTAAAAATATTATTTAATAATTTTTAGGCTAGTTATTTAAATTTAATCTTGTATTTTTGTATATTAACGAATCGATTGTAAATAAAATGAATATTTGACAAGACTTTATCGACATATGCTGCTAACGCGGAAATAAATCGAACTATTTTTGAAACAGTACTTGCATAGATTAAAAAATACATACACACACACATACATTGAAAATAAAGGTTCGCCAGGTACGAAGACAAAAACTGTGTTAATTCTGCTGTCAATAATTTTTGTTTGCGATATTGGAGCATATGTCAATGGACTACATATATCAACCTCCACTTTCTGAAATAGTGTTGTGTAATTATTTCAGATATTTATTACTGTTTTGACGTACCTACCTTTTATAAAGCGATTTTAAAATAAATATAGTTTCATAATAATATAAAGAAAGCATACGAGCGAAAATGCCTTAGATACTTCTGACACACATCAAATTTAATCTTTGTCTAGTAACTGTACAATTTATCCATGTTTAAAATGTTATGAGTAAAAAAAAAATCGTCTATTCACGTGGTAGTCGCGAAAATTATAAACAATATACAATGTTAAAAATAATAAGAATTGTTAAAATTTCTAGTCACAATATTATTCAAAGACAAATTAACCCGATCAAAACAGCCTCGACAAACTTCCACTTCACTAACTTTTGTTCTATATGTTTATCCTGGATACAGCGGCATACACATTTTGAAAATAGCCGATATACTGGATTATTTGTTAGTTTGGGTTAGTTTAAGTTAGATTAGGTAATCCTAACAAATAATCCAGTATATAGGCTATTTTCAAAATGTCTTTGCCGCTGTATCCAGGATAACCGACTTGTACCCTAACTTTAATTACATACATACTATTGTACTATATTTGGGCCATCAAACGTTCATTCCTGTCTACGGCCTTAAAATTATTATCTACGTGCCTATATAACTGTATGCCGTCCTGTCAAAAAGTGGAGGTTGATAATTTAGTATGTAGAAAATAGAAGTTATTATTAGTCTCCATAAAATATAGAGTAAACAATTCAGTGAATGAACACATAAGAGGTGAATTTGAAAATAAATTAAATTAAAAACGATTAAATGAACTAAGAAAATTATAACAATAGGTAGGTACAATAAATTGTGTATAACCGTGGTATTACTAATTTTATGCCGTGATGCTTTGATAGTTGAACTTTTCATAATATTTGGATCACTATTTAGTTGCTCATTTATCTGCTACATCATAAAGTCGTAAATATTGTTTTTTTATGAAGCAATCATAAATACAAAAAATTAAGATCTACTTTTCAATCATAGTAGATACCTAGGAATATGGTAAAGGTGTTGATAATTTTTAATTATTTATTCGAGATCTTCAGGGAATTACAAAAGTCCACACCTAGAAACCACTGGGCCAATAAGGTTTCTTTTTATATCTCCAAATCCATTTCACTTACACATTTATAGGTAAAATAAATAAAACTATCTTTTATTTTATCTTGCACTGTTCTTTAAAATCGACATTAGATTTTTTCAAAGAAATAACGTTCTGTCTTTTTCTTAGAATATTATGTAATCAGTGGTGCACTTACTTCAAATTCTAAATTTTTTTCTTACGTTTTACAATTTTTTTTTTAATTTGTCACTTATTTTGTCCTTGGGTTTGCTTATCAAGATTTGTTCGCATGTTTATTTACGTTTTTTCTTACCTCCAACTTCTTTTTTATTCAATTCGTTGCGTGTCTTACTTTATTCTTATCTCAGATATAGTTAGTTAGTTAATACAAACCGTCCACTCTGTGGAGGCCCATATGAACCCATTAGGATCGGACATGGTTGAAACGAAATGAATTGGGATGTCTATAAATAATATCGACATTGTCATAATTATAACTACAGTCGAACTCGGTTATTACAATCTCGGACATAGCGAGATCTCGGATGTAATGAGGAAACAGTCGTTGACATTTGGTATATGATTTTCTCCGTACATTTTTATTCACTGTTATAACGAGATACTTATCGGATATACCGAGCTAAAATACTGGTAATGTGTTGATCGTTTAAAGACATTTCGACCCTAAGCAATAAAATCCGATCGGACAGGATGCCGCCGGGGACAGATTACGTTTATGACACTAGTTAAGTGTCTAATTGTTGTTTTCGCCGACAATAAAAATACCTATTCTCTGATATAACGAGTACCGCTTATAACGAGCACATTCAGCCGGTCCAACCTTCCTAGTAATAACCAAGTACAACTGTATATTCCTTATTTTGTTTAATAATAATTCGAATGGCATTTGTTTTGCTATTCATTTCATATCATTCTTTTATTCCACCTCTAGTAGAAATTCGATGTAATTGTCAATTGTACAAGATTAAACTCAATCTTATAAACATTTGTACTTAAATGTTCATTTACTACTATAAATGAATTTTACTGTAGAAAAATATTTATATTAATTCGTATTGACAACGTAAAAAAATCTGGTTCATTGACTGGACAGGATACCCTTGTATTGCCACTGTAAAAAAAACTACGGTAAACAAAATCTAAAAATCATAAACACTTTAAATCAAATCAAATAGACATGTTAGAATTGTAAATATTTTATGGGGAATTATTAATTGTAAATATTTTTACATAGGTAAGTAAATATATAATAAATTTAAATGCATTTTTATCAAGCTTATGATTTTTAATATGTGGCGACACACAATATTTTATTTTATATTTTATTGCCATCTGGTTGCGATCGACGAAAGTTTTTAGTAACACATTTTTAGAAATTCATGGTAGATGCCTGTAGATGCCTTTAGATGGCGTTGAAGTCACATTTGATCGTAAATTGAGGCAAAGAATTCGCCTTTGTATCACCGAGTCAAGTTAGTGTTTGTATCTATTATAAATTAATATTAGTTTCTACGGTAAACACTTCTCAGTATTGTGGCAACACTTTTCGAACATTAACCTGATTGTATCCTGTCTGTCACGTTGTTCCTGCCATATTGACACTTAACATGGATGTAAAGCAAGAATGTGATGGAGAACACTCCGATATAGAAGGCAAGCCTTTGTTTAACACGCTGACTAGCCATCCAAATAACCCGGACCCTCGCATTCATGTAACGCAAGAGAATGCGGACGTTTCAAGTTGCAATTTCGAGGTTAGTTTTTAGAAAGTGAAATCTTTTACAATCAATTTAGATTGAGAATAACAACGATTAGTTTAATATTATAAACTGTGGCTTTTTAACAGTAGGAACATAAGATGACCTTAAACTTTATTTAAAAAAATTACATGTTTATACAATTTGACAGCTACGATACATTTGTGATATTATAGGTTAGGTTTGTTTATCTACTAATTCTTGTTAAATATAAATATTATACGATGTTATATGGTGATTACGAGACCCGAAACTGTTTTCACCGTGTTTACAAAATGTAATAATGCTTCTTTCAGTACCTTAATATGGCGGACCTCTCTAATATAAAATCTGAGACAGATGATCAACCAGCTGTCGTCAAGCGCCAGATAATTGAAGATATAACACACCCATTATATGATGATGAATACCCTCAACCGGGTTGTTCTAATTCAGATTACAGGCCAATACAACAGGTACGTTCAATTGTACGTAGTGATAAATCCAATGTTCCGGTCTAGCTCAGACAAAGTTCAATTCGAACCCTGGTATCACAATTTTTTGTTAGTAACTGGTAAACTGTCACTTTTTATTCTTAGTATGGTTTTTTTTAGGATTTGGGCTGGGTAAAATAACGCACCGGAATTAGTTTTATAACGGCAGGGTATATTTACGTCGATGTCATATAATTATTACATAGTTTTATAATTTGTTTTACGGACACAATATGTTTTTTTTAAAGAATTATTATAGGTTATTCGTAACACACAATTTATAATCGCAATGGATTCCAAAATATTTATATCCCCGAGCTGGTTACTTATAATATACAATAGCCGCGAAATGCTATCGACACGCGATCTTTTTTTAATAATTTATGTTACCGAGGACAAAAATGCGTGTCCCGTGTATTACTCTTTTCGTCATACTAACGCCATCTTGAAATTATTTCCTAACGGTTTTTTTTCTTGGGCGACGTTGCATATCTCCAACGGTCAAAGACAATGTTGCCGGCCGACTTTTAACATTATTTTCTATTTCGGAATCAACGCTTTTAAATTGTTTACATTTATTTAGTACGGCACACTTACGCGTTATTACAACGTAGTGTCCGTACTGCGGATTTTTTTATAGATCTTAATTTTACATATCTTATGATTTAGTTATGACGTAATACTCTTTTTCTTCTCCTAGCACTACCTAACATTCCTCTCTTTCATTCACAATACAAGTTATTTTTCCCATTCATTCTTTATACATGGTATTGCAATTTATTGGCGTTTTATCTACACATTCTACTGACATGTTTCATACATTATTGTTAGCGACAGTTGGTCACTTTTTATACTGTTTACGGGGTGAAGCCCAATTTCATTCGTCGTCTCGCATGCTTTCTTACTTATTCACACCTGGTCTTCCACGAACCGTGTCCTCAGTCTCAAAGACACGGGCCGTGGGACTTATTTCTGGAAAGAAACGTCCCTGTTGGTGATCAAGGGTGCGGCTCGGTGCAGTTTATTTGACTACGAGGCCAAGGGCGTGTTCAGGCTACTCTACACCCATAGAAGGTACTCCAGGTATAAGACCCGAAGTCCGAGGTGGTGACAATTCGACCCCTCTGGATTTCGGCGTGAATATAATCCTTGGTCTCAAATAGGCCGCCGTTCCCACCACTTGGCCAACCGTTGGGTATATGAGTATCGTATACAGTGTTTAGTTTTACATTTATTTTAATTATTTCTAGTTCAATAATGACTCATATATTCCAGCCTCGGAATGTTTACTTTAATCAGGTTTCTATTATTTCTATTCAGTATTCTACAAGTTATTTCGTCAATAGACTTCTCCAGAATCAGAGTGTCTAAGGTCTAGGCGTTCGTTCTAGAGGGTGACACGATCGGGGCTATGACTCGCCACATCCAACCTATTTAGAACGTGAGTCGCGAATCTCAGGAACCGAAAAGGGAGGCAGACGTCATCTCGGCTTGTAATCAAGCATCACTCCTAAAGGACCGATGTAGACACCAGCATGCGCCTTTTTAGTCCGCCCAGTCGAGGAGAGGGTTATTACCAATGCATTGGTCGCAATCCATGGGTTTAGACGGGACTTCCAGTTCGCTCGGGTGACGATACATATACATGTATTCGTTTACATATTTATATATTTCCGGATCTACTAAAGATCTAGCAAATACAACAGAGAAATTCAAATCGAAACTTAATTCTCAGGTAAGCTATCAGGGTGTCGGATTATATGTTTTATTAAGCCATATCGTGTGATCAGTCGACTCGTCTGGTCGATTGGTCCGTACTTCTTTAAAAACGATGCTGGCCAGAACGTTACAGTCAATGGTGACCGCAATAGAGCCATGATTACTGACTTTTTCGTTCATCAATTGAACAACCATGATGTGCAGGAGCTGTGGTTTCAACACGACGGCGCAACATGTTACACAGCTCGTGCCACAATTGATTTATTGAAGGAAACGTTTGGTAACCGCATAGTTTCACGTTTCGGACCCGTGAATTGGCCTCCAAGATCGTGCGATTTAACGCCGCTTGACTATTTTCTGTGGAGATATGTGAAGTCGCTAGTCTACGCCGATAAGCCCGAAACGATTGACCACTTGTAGGACAACATTCGCCGCGTGATTGCCGATATACGGCCACAAATGTTGGAAAAAGTCATCGAAAATTGGACCTCCAGATTAGACTACGTCCGAGCCAGCCATGGCGGTCATATGCCAGAAGTCTTATTTAAATTATAATTTCAGAAGAGCATCTTTCGAATAAAGTAAATTTCATGTCAATATAAAAAGTCATCTTTGTTTTATTCCATTTCAAAGTTCTATACCTCTAAAAAAAACACCCTTTATAACCGACTCGCCCTCCCGTTCATAGACTTAACTCAAGTTGAAGACCTCTATTTTGCGAATAGTCCCATTAACTCTAATATTTTTCACCAGCAACTGCTCGGCCAATCTGACACTGTTATAAACTGCCCAGGTGCTGGAGTATATTCTGCTGTTGACCACGATTCAGTCACACGAGCACTACGCCTTGCATGTCCTCCTCGCCTGCCTTAGGGACGACGTCACCACTAGAACGACCTCACCTACTTCTGCTAACATGCCATTCACTCGCTTAACCTCCGTTTTCTGACCGAGATGGACCAGAAAGTGGGTCCACGAGCGTGTCGACTCCTGAGTCCATACGAATGCGCAATCCTACTGTTCCAAAGACCTCCATTTCAGCGTGAAAACAGGCTGGAATCAAAACAATATTCCACTTTAGTAAACAGATTTTAATTCTCGGGGAACACGTGACATTGTCAAAACGTTCGATTATTAATTATTAATAATATTGGAGGAAAATCGTTGGTTTCTGACAGCTGTAAACAAAAAACAAATCGTCATTCGTAAACATATTTTAGATGTTGGAAAAATACGTGAGAATAAGTAAATACTTATTTGTTTGTACTTACATAATTGTATCAAATAGTTACAATAGTTCAATATTCTAGGCATATAAAATAATATATATTGGCACATAATGATGTAATTGGCAAATAATGAGAACTTTCAAACATTGCAATCGGATACCTATTTTGACAGTTATCTGACGGGAATGGAAAACCATGTAAAATGAATTTAAATAACCACCAATAACATATGAAATATCATAGATAAATTATAATTATTTGGTGAATATATTTTTACTTTGTGACGTATCAGATATCGGAAGCAAATCAATCGGTTTAGAACAGTTGTAAACAACAAAGAATTCGCCATTTTACAGGCGTATGCATATAACAGCAAACTGCATTCAAGCTATTTACTGCAAATTTGCATGCATAAACCTAAATGTATCTGACGGATAGTGACGTCACGTCGCCGACGTAATACGCGTCATGCCATGGATAATGTTACCTATTTTTAAATTTAAATTTCCCGAAAATTAATTTAAAATTTTGAAATTGTGAATCGGTGTAAAAATGTGCAAACGGTACCATATAAATTTAATAATTATAAATAAATAATTATCATGAACTTTAAATTATTTATTTGTTACAAAATCATATTTATTTTTTACTTCATAATGCACGAAATGATCAAAGTATACCCAGTAAATATTTCCATAATATGGCAATACAGCTTCACGGATCATTGTCAATATTATATTTACAAACACCTCCATTGAACCACGATCTCGATCATTTTTGCAAGCTTAGCATCATTTTTATTTTCATTTTTTAGCATCATCATGAATCCTATTGTGGCACAACGACGACGGGCAGTTAACTTCACGCAAGATGAAAAGGAATTATTAGTTAGCTGTGCCGATAGGGAAACATTGATAATCTCTGATGTATCTTTTTTGCAGTCGCAAGCGTCTCCTCCTTTCTGTTTCACACACATTTTCGCAATAATTTATAAAACCTACGAAGGTTTCAAGCCTCCTACTAAACGTTTGTTGTGATGAAGTCATTGTGTATTAAAGTGACACTGACAGCTCACGCAGATCGCCGCCATTTTAAGTTTGGTGCGCATTCCTGTGCGCATCTCGTGACGTATGCATTTTTTATAGTTTCCTTAATCGGCCGATAAACGGCTTACTACGTTGAACGCAGTTCAAATGTATATGAATACGGCAGTTAGTCAACAAATTTTGAATGTTCAAAAAACACGTGGAATAACTAAATACTCATTCAAACACATATACTTTTATGGAATATTCATAATACTTCAATACTCTAGGTTTATAAACTAATATATCGGCACATTAAGCTGATGTTGAACTTTAATCGTTTGTAATATCTCTTCGAAATTGTTGTTGACTGTTCACCAATAATCTCTTTTTCGACTACCATATTCATTAGTTATATGTTGCATGATCAATTATAATAAAAACGTTTTAAGGAAACAAGGCGAGTACACGCTCTTACCATTGCATTTGGGGTAAGAGCATCTAGTTAAATTATTTCTCATAATTATTACCAGTCGAAAAATATATCAACCTCAGGATAATAATAGATTTTAAGTGCAACATTTTGATTGTTTATGGTAGTAAATTTCCTAAGGGAACAGAAGATATTAAATAAAATCAAAAAAGTTGGGTAAGTGCGGCATATGTAGCACTAGGAATGTAACTGTGGTAAAATAAAATAGATAACTCGTTATTTTTTAAATATTTTATTTGCTGAATAATTTGAGATGTAGGTACAATGTAAAATTTCTTTTAGTTGACTCACTGGTGGAATCTAATGGAATATCAGCATTCCACATTTCATTAGTCATTACAACCCCTTCCTCCATTTGAAAATCGTCAAGCAAATTGTTCTAATAATCTTCTTCGAATATAAGACCTTTACCTATAAAAATCGACAACATTGTTCTCTTCGGAAGAGGATTTCCATTCAGACTCACTCTCGTTCACTGAGTCCACTGGTTGTAACTGTTTTTTTTTTTAATTTCTAAAAATAGTTTTTTGTAAAAACTTTTTTTTTGTTTGAATTTTTGTCTATCTTCTTAAACTGTTTTTTGGTTAAGGCTATACCTCAGTTGAGGCACGGTCTAAAAAGATCGTGGCTAGGCGATGCGCGGATTGCGGTTCGCGGGTGCTAATGACGCATGCCAAATGAAATATAATTTGTCATATAAATCCAAAATGCGTCCTTTAATGTTCTATTTATTGTTCTATTAGTAACAATAATAATATATTCATTCACATGTTTTCTTTTTAAAGTAAATGGGTAACGTTTTTAGTCATCTTAACCCATCGCGCCCTATCATCGCCAATTTGTCGCCGGTGTTACAGGATGCAGGACATGATGAAAATCAAAAAAAAAATAATCATATTTTGAATTTTTTTAAAGTTGAAATTACTTAATAATAAAATATGTAGCTATCATTTTATGATGTTGGTTATATACAGTCCAATATATTTTTTTAGAAATATTTGATTTATAAAATCTATTTTTATTTAAATTTGTCAAAATAATGATCAGTTCGCTAGGTATGAGGTGTTTGAGACAGTAAAAAATGTAAAATGGCCCTCATCTTCTAAATATCTTGAAGAGTATTATATTTAGCTCCAGTTTTAGTATATCTTCCTTTTATTATTTACTTTTATCATGGACTTTTTATCTATGTTATTTTGTATAAAAAAACCCAAAAAACTATATTTGACATGTTATTTTCATTCCACTGATACACAAAGTTTACTTAAAATGTAAATACTTAATAGAAAAATTTAAAACCTATAAATATTTAAATTATTTATTTGAATTGAATGAATAATACACGAGTTATATCAATTTTAGTAATCAGTGTGCCTTTTTAAGTGATCCTGAAAAATTAATTCTGTTTAACACGATTTATGAATTAATACCCCCGTCGCCATCACGAAACAAATTGACGTGTTTCCAGCTCGACGTTATCTCTCCGAATGGCAGCGATTCCAAAATTTCGTCGCGCCTATAGTTGAAAATTATTTGCTGTTTTACTGATGAATCACCTTAACGGATGTTTTTAGACGGGTCAAAAAATCGTCATAGGTAATTATTACTTCTGCTGCTTGATTTTTTAAATTTTATAGGATCCTCCCTTTTCATCCGCAAAAAACCGTTTTTTTATATCAGTAGTTCCTACTGGCGGTTTAATTATTTGACAATACAAAATTTTTATTCGCTTAGTAGATTTCACTGGTGTCATTCATTCATTAGAAGTAGAAGGTGCTTGAATAAATGTGTTATTTTACTCGCCAAATATTGAAGAATCTGTTGATTTTTGATGTATTAATTCATCCAAAGATTGTGTCATTGCAAATGATCCCTGATCAATACAGTCCTCATAATATTTTTCCTGTCAATCATGGGGTCAAACTTGTCTTAGCCTATAACATTTCGATGAAATGGCTGAATCCTCCTTTTTTAAATCCGTTTTTTATTATTTGGTAGTCAAATTTTTTCTAGTTTCTGCGATTATATTGAAAATTCATTTTTGGACAGTTTTGAGCCTACGTGAAGTCTTTGCCATTTCACCAATGATTCATCGCAAGCATCTTTCAGGAGGAAATTTTAAAATTGTGACATTATTTTTTCTTGCTTCTTCTATTAAGTTGTCAGTCAAGTGTGACGTATGACCTCATAAATCAATAATACAGTCAAAGATGCTCCTATTTCTGTAAGAAAAGAAGTTTTTTCGCTCTACTGAAAAATTAACATTTTAGATTTGGTGTGTTATTCCATGAAGTATTTGGTCATGTCGATATGTAATATGCACAGCGCGGTAGGTATTTAATCTGCGGCCTTATATTTTAAGTACTGTACTGTGTGAATCTAGAGGTTGTATTAAAAAATGTTTAGGTACCTACCATAAATTACAAATTCAATACATTTTTTATTGCAAGGAACATCACTAGCCAAAAACTTGTCCATACAAAAAATAGAGTATATGGGGTAAGAGCATCTGACGCTCTTACCCCATGCTATATCTTTGGTGGGGTGAGTGTATCTAGTTCAAAAAAACATAATCATTTGCATTAATCATAAATCTTACAGTCGGAACACAAATCACAATTCAAAACAAAGGTACACACTAAATATCTCCTTCTTAGCACGAAATATTGTTGACATACAGATAGATTGAAAAAAACACGTCCCTTGTTTTTTGACATCAAACAAGAATGTCAAACTCTTAGTTGTCATAGTGGATACATCAAACATTATTATGCTGCCATCTTTGGGTGTTGGCATACATTTATGGATGTGTAATAAATTCCTATCGACGGCAGTAATTACATTCATTGCAGTAAAAAGTTATTTAATCTATATGCTCTTCCCCACGTAGATGCACTTACCCTAACTCACCTACCTAACCAGTGACGTCCCGTGGGGGTAAGCAGATTGAGCGTCGCTTGGGGGCGGCAGTCACTCGAAGGGCGGCAAATCAAGGAGAATCATTTGGTACTTATATATAGACATAACTACCTAAACTTACTAACAATGAGATTATCTTTCCATTCAAAATTTCAGCTCATTGGTTGGAAACAAAATGTATTAATTAGCATAAAAGGTTTAACGGGACTGTAACTTTTTTATCGGGTTCACAATATCTAATTTACTTCCGTTGCTATTCGGCATCCTTGGTGACCGTAACCGACACGTGGATATTTGCGAATACACATATTTTAGATATTAGAGTCATGAAAAGATGATAAAAATACTGTATAAAAAAATGGGGCGACATTTTGGCTCTGCCTAGGGGCGGCATTTTATCTAGGGACGTCACTGTACCTAACTACCCTAACTTACCATAAACCATCAATAAACATTTAAAATATCATAGATAAATTATTTCTCTTTCCTTATTGAATCCCTTTTTTGCTTATTTCTGTAATTTTCGTCCTCAAAATCAGTATACAACTCCGTAAAGTCACACGACGTAATGATCAAATATGGCGTCTCACAAAAATAAAATTGTGACTTGTGTTTAATAATATCACAGAAGGTAAATAGATATCGATGATTTATCTATACCAGTCGGTACTGAATTTTATAATCTTACAGGTATTTGTCAAAAGCTTTCGTAGAAAATACATAGATGTCACTGTAAACATATTTATTTAAAAACGCGCCAAAACGAGAATTCGCGTGCGCGGTACTCAACGTAATAATCAACGTAAATATCACGAGAATTCACTTACCACATTTAAATAACATGCTTATTATATTATCTAATAGCCACCTGATGGGAAACGCACCAGTTGCATTGGACGCAGTGACGTCCCTAAACAAAATGCCGCCCCATTTTTTTATACAGTATTTTTTATCATCCTTTCATGACTCCTATCTAAGAAATGTGTTGTATGGATACATTACTAACAAAATATTATATACCACCAAATCTAATTTAAATGCAATCTCGACTTCAATAGACAGTATTGCGAGTTTACGGTTTTAAAACTCTTGACAACTTTTAAAACTCGCGAGTGACCGGCAAAAATATTTGGATTAATCAATCAAGTAAGCACGTACCTACCTATAATTCAAATATAGTTCGCGAATCTGCGCGTGTCATTGCTGGTCATCAAGGACGTGACGTCCAACGACAACGGAAGTAAACTAGACATCGCGAACCTGACAAAAAATAACAGTCTGTTAAACCTTATTATATGTTTATTAATACAATTTATTCCCAAGCAATGAGCTGATTTTTTAATGCAAAGATATTTACGTTATTACTAAGTTTGGGTACCTATTTCTATATATACCTAATGATTCTCCTCGATTTGCCACCCTTCGAATAACAGCCCTTCCCAAGCGACGCTCAATCTGCCTACCCCCATGGAACGTCACTGGTTGGACGCAGCGAATGAGTTTTAACCTAGGTTCTGCGTGGAGTGATCGATCTGTAATGTTATTATGACCTGCCAAGCTTCAGAATATGTTATACCCATCAAAGCCGATGGAATACCTAGCCAACTTTATAATTCGATAAGGCCTAATCGGGACACATGGACTTAATGGGACTTGAAATACTCACGGGTGTGGAGTAACAGGCAACCGTTTAAGAGTGTCGAAGAATATGGGATAATAAACAATTTCTTTTATTCAACGAATAAGACACAAGATTTGAGAATGTAAAATTTTAAAATATAGAATACATTACAATATTATTGTATTGAACATACCTACATAATTTAAAAACAAATCATGCAATAAAAATCATATTACAACTACAAAATATTTTTTTCCGAGAAAATCAGAGAAAAAAATCAAACAAAATAATAGAATGCCTTCTTTCTGTTTCGTTTTAGATCTGTATTTTCCTAGTTGGCATATTTTTTTCATTTTATTATTGTACATACTGTTAATGTTTTCAATGCGTGCCAGTTATTTTATAATTTATTAAGGTAAATGCACCACTCACGAAAAGGTACATAGCGCATAAAGACGAACCTTTCAATTTGAGAAAAAATCAACGATTCACTTTGTGTTTCAATTAGGTACCTAATCATACGTATCCAACAATCACAGGAAAGAATAATATTAAGTTTATAGAATATATTATGTTATGATTTGGGCAAATTAAGCGCCGAGTTCGTTTGGCACACATAATACCGTCAAACGGGGTTATTTCGCCTAGTTTTCTACGGCGTGTTGTTAATTTGTATTTTATGTTTTTTTTAAAGTACGTATCCATTGTTATGTGGTTTTTATGGTTAAATATACTTAACTGCAATTATTAAAAATAGCTAATATTATTTATCTACATTCTAATACATTGATTTTACTGATACAAATATATGGGCGAAATTACTCTGACTCGGGGGTTATTCCGCCTATCGTTGAAAAAGTCCGTCTAAGTCATTATCGTTACGATAGTTACGAGGGAACAACAGTGTAGTAGAATAATACTCATAACATGAGCTGCAAACATGTTCATACCATAACCAATCTACATTCTTCTTTTTGTATGTTTTTCCATCGTCAAAATTTTCTAGGCGGAATCATCATTGTTTCACTGATACGTGCATACATTTTGTAGATTGAACTTAGGGTTGTGCAAAAAATATAATTAATTATTTTTTGTACATAAACTATGTTCATAATATTATATGTTCTAACAAATTAACGTGCATATTTATTAGGTTGGAATATAATGTATGAGACTATGGTTTTTTATGCTTATTTTTGTTTTTTTGAAACAATAATTAAGTATAACAAAAGTATCTTTGTAACTGAATACAAAAACTGATTTAAGGAAGCCTCTTACATCTATTGACAAAATAGTATAATTATTATGCTTATGTGTATTTTTATATTTTAGAACTATTTACATAATTTTATAAGACGCTAATATCAATTTCATCATGCTTCTATCAAATTGGTTCATTAACGAACAAATAATAATAATCGTGTTGTACTTAATACCTATTTTGGCGTACTACTAATAAATAATAGACAATAAAAAATAATACTTTTAAAAAGTGTTTTGAAAACCCTACCCCAGGCGGAATAACCCATAAAACTTCATGTCGGTCTTCGGTACAAGTCCGCCTGGCGTATTTTAAGTCTTTAAAATTCAATTTATATACATATAGCTATGCATTCTAATTGCTAACATATAATGGAATGGAGGGTAAAAATATCAATATCGTACGTTTTGTATTTCTGGTAAATAAATGATGATTTTTCGACAGTTGACGGAACTGCATATGCACACACAGTGACGTCCCGTGGGGGTAGGCAGATTGAGCGTCGCTTGGGGGCGGCAGATACTCGAAGGGCGGCAAATCGAAGAGAATCATTTGGTATTATATAGAAATAGCTACCTAAACTTAGTTATTATTACCAGAGCGTTGGAGATGTTTTGTTCCGGATGGTTTTTTATTATTATTACCCAGTAGGTACTCGCAGCGATTTTAGTATGATGTCGCCACGCTCCGCTAGTGATTTTTTTATTTTATTTTTGACTGCTCAGTTTCGAATACAAATGCTAATAAACTTGGCGCCTAGACACATTATGAAGATTTTTATAAATGTAAACACCACAAACGAATAATAAATCAGTCATAATAATATAATGTCATTTACTCAGATTAAAAAGTTCCTTTCATAACTGTGGTAGGTATACTGCGCAAAAGCCAATAATTATGTCGCACCATAGTTATTAAAAGAAAATAATATTATATATTTCAACGTTGGTAACGAAACAAGGAGAATTTATGGTAGAGATTTATGGGTAGGTACGAGTACATACCGTATTTTTTAATTTATGCAAATATTTTTGCAGTCACTCGCGAGATTTAAAAGTTGCCGGATGTACCTATTGCAAATAGATACATATTCATAATGATTATTAATCCTTATTGACATTTGACATAATCAATTAGTATTCGTGCATATAATAGGTATTAACGTTAAGTACCAGCTAATTGTAATAAAAATGTACACTAGTAGGTATCTACCTAGATTATATCATATGTATCGTGCTGTGAATACAATACTGTGCAATACCTTCTTTTAAGTCGTTTTTTTTGTAAACATATTTTTTGCTGATAATAGTGTGGATTTGTAGTTTATTTCAATCATCAACGATTGAATGTTGAGACTATTAATTAATAGTGTATTTATGATTAAATTTAGGTTATCTTAAAAAAATAATGAGGAAAATTATTTTGTTTACATGTACAGGTAGGTACAATAATAGCATAGAAAAAATCGTGTGAAAATAATACATCTGCGTAGGTATTACTAAATGATACAAACATCGAACAATGCATCTCAGACTCTGGTCATTTGGGTAAGTGTCTAACTAATATTATAATTATTTATTCGCTTATTTATTTATTGATATCTTAAATTGTATGTTTCAGCTTAGTGGTAGGTGTATATTTTATTAGTAATGTATCCATACCATGGCCTCCACAAGGGGGAAGCTGACAGGGCTCTAGCCTGGGGCCCGGGCTCGATAAGTGAGATAAACACATATCACAAATTTACTCTAATAGCAAAAAATTCGCCTGCGGCGCTATTTTCCTTCAATAATGATATTATTTAAAATTATGTGGTTACACAATACAATTTGTAATTGTGTAGCGACTAGCGATACTCAAAAACTCCATAATTCAAGTGTATGTATTAAAATATACAAAAAAACACTAAATATACACATCAATTTTAACGCGTACACCATTTGGAAAACATTACTGTAGAGCGTCACACTGCTTTTATCCTTAGCGATAGGTAGGGGGGGGGGCGCCAAAGATCCTAACATGGGGCCCGCTTCAGGATGAGGGGGCCATGCTTCATACAACACATTTTTTAGATATTGGAGTAATGAAAGGATGATAAAAAAAATGGGGCGGCATTTTGACACTGCCTAGGGGCGGCATTTTGTCTAGGGACGTCACTGTGCACACACCATTTACAAAAATCAAGTTTTATATTAACTAATGTAAAGCTATAGATGTTTAAAATGTACAATATGACTAACTGACAATAATTGAGAATAAGGTTATAAAGAAATATTTTGTCTACCCTAGTGTAAAAATAAGTAGTGGCCATACAAACAAAATATTTTTTACTAGGCAGAATTACACTTGGAGGGCGGAATAACCCCATTTGACGGTACCTCACATCCGAGAAGACCCGGGAAGCACGTTTGACAAAGCCCAACAATAATAATAAACAATTAAATTATTTAAGGTACCTACCTATTCATAAATAATTGTTTGTTATGCTACATTATTGTCCGTAATATACTTTTTAGTACATATTTCGGCCATAGATAATTATACGTATTGCGGCAACACTCATCTAAAATTAATATACCTTAAGGCGCTAAGAACAAAAAACAAAAAAAACTGACATTTTTATAGAAAAGTGTTCTACATACTAACGCCAATAACTTCAACTATGGTCTAAGTGCCTCAAGCAAGTCAAAAAAATACAGCAAAATATTTAAACCAGCTGTCGACGTTGTAAGTCCGTTGGCCTGTTTTATTTATAATGGTGTAAATAGCACTACAGTCAAGTGGTCAACCTCATTCAATGTAAAATGGCTGTAGATGGTGTGTTGACACTTGCAAGTTCTTAATACCTAAAATTATAGAAACCGCCGTGACTGCTTCACACTGTAAAACCACATTTTTCAAAAGGTCTGCTTCATGAAATTTTACTGCAATGACTCCAAAGAGATTGGACTCCTCCCAGAGGTAGCACACAAATCGAGTGTTTAAAGTCAGACAACGTTATCTAAAAAAAAGTGTTTTTTTATGAGATAACGTTATTTTACATTTATGGCTACATGATAGTCAAACAACGTTATGTCAATCTTTTCTAATTTCTTATTAAATCGTCAGTAAAGTTTAACGCTAACTACATAAGTTACCCTTGTTTTCATATTTTTTTAAAACTATCCCTATAAATTAACATCATCATAAGCAAGATAAATGTACAATACACAATAAATTATAAAATATTAACATTAGGTTTTAAATAAACATTTCCCTTGTTGTGTTACAAGAATCTAAAATAACGATTTTTGGCTCTCCTGTAAAGTTGCACTTTTGTAGATAGTGTTGTTTGACACTAAGTCCTCGAAATGTCAGTGTGTACTCGTTTTGTGAGAGAAAGTTCTATTTCTGTGAAATTAGGTACACTTTGCTGCAAATGGGCCATACTTGGACATAAAAACACCCCACTGAGTATTTTTTTATATCAACACAAGCTTACAACCAATTTATGATAAACGTATTTTCATTATAAAAAGTTCCCGCAATAAAAACTTTATTAGGATTCAGGGTAAGAAAAAATAATTCAAATGGATAGGTCCATTTACCTGGATCACCCAATGTTAAAACTCCAAATTTTTTTGGGTGCGTTTGTTTGTGCATCGTTAGTGCACGTTTGTGCACGATTTTTTTTCGTTTGTGCACCTATAATAACCGAAAAATTCCAATTTCAAATTGGGTGTTCCAGCTAAACGTTGGGTCACCCAATGTTGAAATTTCAACTTTTTTTGTGTGCATTCGTTTGTGCATCGTTAGTGCACGTTTGTGCACGCGTTTCTTTCGTTTGTGCACGCACATTAAGGGGGTTATTCAGATTTCAATTTGGGTGACCCAGCTAAATGCTGGATACTTGTGTCACTAAACTTGGATTTTTTTCAAAATTTAAATTGTAAACACTAGTGCCTTGGTAGTGAACGTTAGTGCACGATTCTTTTTTGCCTTTTCATCTGTATTCAGCGCGCTATTTGATTTTTAAGTTTGTATGCAAAACCTGAATGCGTGGGTTTAAAAATATTTTTTTTAATGAAATAACTTGTCGCATAGATAATGCGCAATTCTGCATACTTTTTTAATTTTTTTCTCATATAGTGCGTGAGATATTTGATATGAAATATTTGATGAACGTTAAGTCGAACCACCCAACAAACTTTTTTAACTTTTTATTAGGTCATCAATTTGTCTATTATTGGCTTACGTTTGTGCACGTGCTTTTTTGGATTTCGAGATTATATCTTGAGAGATATTATTTTTTTAAATTTAGTGACTTGATACTTGAACCATTAAATTTACCTTAAAATTGTTTTGTTAAGTGCATACGATTACATATATTTTTTAAAACTTTTAACATGATTTTTCAATTTTTTATCTTTTACATTAAGCTATAAATTTGATTTTGAATGGCTGTCAAGTTTTAACATCAAACATTTTTTTTCCACACTTTTTAAATGCACACCTTTGAGTAATTTAATTACATGATTTTTGATGTATTTTGTATTGTTTTTCCATGTAAATTACGCGAAAAATTCCCATTTTTCCATTTTCAGTAAGTACCCCGTCAAAATATCCCGAACAAAAACAATCGCATCCGTTTGGAAGATCCAGTCAACAGAGTCTCGCAAAATAGCCAAAACGGTGTATGCTCTCTAAATATTTCGGTCTATAATAGATTACTTAAAACTTAATATTTTGTATACACAAAAGTGTCAAATCTTAAAAAAATCATTAATAAACTTAAAATTTGTCTTTTTATTTATGATTTTGTTAATTTCATAAGCAAAAACGCAGTAAATAATAAGTATACTTAGGTACCTTTTGTTTTTAACTTATGATCCGTAATAAGAAATAAATAAGTTATAATACAATAATTACGTTGGTATGCATATTTTTGAAAAATGCAATGTATTTTTATGCAACGATATTTTCTTCAAAAGATAATATTGGAATGACATTTCGTCAACTAAATGCGCGGAACTTGTGACTCCGTATTAACCAACTTCACAGAAGGAAGAAAAAACTGTTTTAAAATAAAACGGACTGGTTTAGGAAATTTGAACACTTTTAGTATTTTAATGTTATAAATGAGTAAATCTGGTAATTTTTACAAAATATTTATTAACATAGAATATAGAGGAGTTACATGGTTTGCTTTTGTTTTTTTGAGATTTGAGCTGGGAGTTACAATGTTTGAATTAAAATAAACAGCACCAAGTTTTACAGTATCTATTGCTTGTCTACATTAAAGTGCGGCCACACCGGCAACAAGTCGCGCGACAACTCGTTAAATTTTACGATAATTATCATAATTGCTTAAGAAATTTTATGATAATTATCATGCTTATCGTAAAATTTAACGAGTTGTCGCGCGACTTGTTGCCGGTGTGGACCCGGCATTATGTTGGAAAATTCAATAAAATCGCATAAATAGGGGTAATAAGCATCACATAAATGAACAAAATAATATTTAATTCATTTTAATTTTCGAGTTAGCTTTCAAATGACAGATTATTATAAAATTAGTGATAATCAGCCACCATACTTGTTTTCAAGAACTGAAGGTATTCTTAGTTATTTTATTTCATGCCTTTCTTGATATAGTTGAGGAAGGCTGCAAAGAATTTTGGTTGCATAATAGTACTTTAATTTATTCGTACAGGGACAAAGAGATTGGAGGGAGCTCTTGCTATTCTTCACCAAAACGCAGTTTAAATTAATATTTCCATTTATTAGATCCATTATATTGCAGTGCTCGAATATAAGTCATTAGTTTTCCTCCTGGTCGTACCTATGGATTTGTAAAATCTAACACCAATATTTTTTTTATTAAAATGATGGCATAAATATGTAACATGGTATCTTCTTCTTCTTCCACGGTGCTACATCCCGGGGTGGGATTTGGCCTCCTCCACAACCGCTCTCCACTCACTCCGGTCTCTCGCCACACTTCTCCAGTTACCGGATCTTCCTATATGAAGCCAGTCAATTTCTACGGCGTCAGCCCATCTCTTTCTTGGACGGCCTCTGGGTCTCTTCCGTTGGGGTAGCCACTTCGTCATGATCCTTGGCGCTCTAACTTCAGGCATTCTCTCCACATGCCCCGCCCATCGTAGTCTTTGGAACTTACAGTGTCTTATGATTGTTTGCTGTTCAATCAGCTCTTCCAACTCGTGGTTCATTTTAATTCTGTAGTTCCCATTTTCCAACGTGGGTCCAAAGATTTTGCGGAGTATTTCGCTCGAAGACAGCTAATTTGTTTTCTTCGTTTTGAGTCAAGCACCAAGTCTCACAGCCATAAGTGACCACTGGCCTTATAATCGTTTTATAAATTAGAAGTTTACTTCTTCGGCCTAGAATTTTCGACCCCACCAGTCGCTTGCAGGCATGCCAGCATTTATTCCCGGAGATAAGGCGGATTTTTATCTCCTCTGCTGTCTTATTTTGGGTATTTAGGCTGGATCCGAGATACGTGAACTTGTCCACCCCTTCATATGCATGCTGTCCTATGACTATATTCTGCAGCGGTACCTGATCGCGTGTGCTGACCATATACTTAGTTTTTGACTGGCTTATTTCCAGCCCAGCGTTTTCTGCTTTTATTTTCATAGTGCCACCATGGTCGATCATCCTCTGTTTGGATCTGCTTGTAATTAGTATCCGTCAGTGTGGTCTTTATAAGCCTTACTAGTTTTAAGGGAATTCCCAGTATTTTTAGGCTTTGCAGCATCTTATCCCTATTCACACTGGCGAAAGCTTGTTTAAAATCAATAAGCAGGTGGTGGAGTGTCAGGTTGTATTCGTGCGCTTTCTCCATAGTTTGCCTCATGAGATGGATGTGATCTATGGTGGATCTATTTGGTCGGAAGCCGCATTGGTATTCTCCCAGGATTTCCTCACCATAGATCATTAACCTGCTATACAGTACAGATGAGAAAACTTTATAAGCTGTGTTTAGAATTGTGATCCCTCTGTAGTTATCGCAGATTGTTTTGTCTCCCTTTTTCAGAATAGGCACGATTATTATACCCATCTTCCATTCCTCAGGTAGAATTTCTTTTTCCCAAATATTGAGAATTATCTTGTGGATATTTGCTTCCAGTGTAGGGCCACCAGTCTTTATCAGCTCGGCTGTTATCCTGTCGGTTCCAGGTGCTTTATTGTTTTTCAACGTTCTTAATGCTCTTCTTACTTCAGGCAGAGTAGGCTCATCAATAAATTCCTCAGCAGTGTGGTACAATACTTCTTCCGTTTCCTCATGACCATTATTATAAGCCTGATTTAAAAGTGTTGTGAAATAGCCTTTCCATCTTTCCATAATGTCCTTCTTTTTGATCAGCATTTGTCCTTCACTATCCTTACAGGAGTTTAATCAGGGTTGATAGGATTTAGTCTTGTAAAATTTTCTGAGATCATTGTTTCTTCTTTGACATTCCATGTCTTGAAGTATTCTCATGAGCATCAATCGCTTTTTCTCTCGGCAGAGCTTTGTTGCAGTTTTTCTGTTTTCTTTATAAGTTTCGTAATTTTGGCGAGTTTCCCTTTGTAGGCATTTCTTCCTTGCTTCATTTTTTTTCAAACAGTGCTTGCCTGCAATCATCATCAAACCATCCTGCATCTATTTTTGCTTTGTTTTCCCCCAGAATTTCTGTGGCACTCGTGATAACACAGTTTTTTGTATTTTCCCAGTCCACATTCACATCATCGGTTATTAAAGTCATTTTTAAGTTTGTTTCTATATATTCCTGGTATTTATCCAAAATTTCTTCATCCCTCAATTTTTCAGCTCTCCATTTAGTTCTTCTCTGGCCTTCTTTTTTCAGTATTAAGGAGATTTTTTGTTTTAATTTTGCTCTCACCAGGAAGTGATCAGAATCGCAATTGACTTCTCTGCAGACGCGCACATCCTCCACTGTTGTCGCTCTTCTTTTTGATATAAGAATGTGATCATTCTATTTGGTTGCATGTATTACTTCCAGGTATTTTCCAGGTTCCTTTGTGGATATTTTTAAGTTTAAACCATGTACTACTAATTAATAAATTATTTGCAGCCGCTAAAAAGCATAGACGTTCACCATTATCGATTGTCGTTTGATGCAAACTGTGCTGCCCAGCTACTTATTTAAATGCTTCATCTTTTCCAACTTTTGCATTGAAGTCTCCCAAGATAATTAGAGCATCATGTGGGAAGACTTTTTCGCAGGCTCTCTGCAGATCTTCATAGAATCTATCCTTAATTTCCTCGGTCGCATCATCAGTTGGGGCATAAACGTTGATGAACGTAATATTGAAAAGTGTACCTTTCAGTTTAAGTTTACATAATCTCTCACTAATTGGCTCAAATCCTAGTACTGCTTTGCGGATATCAGAGCTGATTAAGAACCCAGTTCCATAGCGACCCTGCGTACCTGCAGATCCACTGTAATACAAAGTGTAGTTTCTCTTGTTTATGAAACCTGCGCCCTCCCATCTTATTCCCTGCAATACAGTCACGCTCATTTTATACTTATGCAATTCAATTGCAACCTCCTTCATCTTGCCCGGCTGCAACATAGTGCGTACGTTCCATGTGCCACATTGTATATATAATCGTTTGTCCTTAATTCTTTGCTTGGGTCGTTGGTTTATGGGGAGTCCGGGGTTCGTAATCAGGGTTTTTTTTACCGTGTTGGGTGATTAACCCTACGACGAACCCTCATCCTTTATCCGGGCTTGGGACCGGTCATAGCGTAGGTAGAGTCGTTCCCTATTACTATAGGCGGAGATTGTGACATGGTATGGCTTAGGTTTTTCCAGGCTTCTTTAAACGCAGTTATATAATCAGCATGAACACTTTTTTTTTATTTCTCAACCTCATTTCAATTACAGAGCGAATCGTTCAACCTCAATTTGAGTGTGGTCCTTCTCCTTTTTTTAATGTACATTGGTGATATTACGTGGCATTGCAATATTAATTTAATAAAGCATTGGTGAGTACTAAATTTTTTCCTGGTTTTTTTCCCTGCTCCATCACTATACAGAATAGTGGTTTTATAGTCGTCGTCGTCGTCGTCGTCGTCGTAGAAAGAGGCAGAAGAGGAAGAGTAAATTATTGACATATTATTACACTGGAAAGCTAATTTGCAGTAAGCCCACTTTCGACTTCAATCAAAACATTGCAAAGACCATCAATCGTTTTTGGTTGCAGAGAGTAAAATTATGAATGGCAAGTTTTGTTTTAAATTATGCGCTGGACACATTAGATTTTGGATATATCAAAACGCATTGTCTATTGTAAACACATATTTTTCAGTAATTTTGTCAGATTCCTTTTCCCTTCTGGCGTAGGTATTTTTTCTTTTCTTGCTGAACAAGGTATTTTAGTCCATCTAAATTATTTGTTTGACTGAAATAGTTTTCAATTCAGGTATTCAAATTTCTGACAGACTTCTATACTATGTTTAAAATGTTTATTTGACCCTTAAAATGGTCGAAATCAGTGTTTCTAAACCTTTTTACAGCTGTGGATTACTGAAATTATTAGAAACGTTTTACGCACCGCTAACGTATAAGGAAAACATATTATATAATAACGTATGATAGCAGTTAATTTCGTCACGTAAAACCATTAATATATTTAAGGACAAAAACACAATGCTCAAATACTTACAGTTGCACAGGTTTTATTAAAATTTTAGCATTAGCATTTGGACGCCCAAAAATTGCGGACCACAAGAAAACTTTCTGAGGACCACTGGTCTAAATTAAACATTGGCATCATTAAATATACAACCAAGCCAGGGCTCGAAATAGACCGGAACGCACCGGAGCGCCGTTCCTGTTCGTGAAATTCTAAAAGATACCGTTCCGGCTCGTGGATTCTTTGAAAATTGCGTTCCGTTTCGTGTTATTGAGATAATATTGCATGTAGGTATATAGTTCTTAAAGTTGTAAGAACTGATTCGTGAGAATATGTTAGGTTATTTATTAACGATTAGTCCTACAAGGTCTACAATATAATATAAGCTGTTCGGTTTTCAGATGTGCTCCAAATTTGTAATTATTTACCCTTACAAGCAGGGCTGAATTTCCAAAAAGGGCTACAGGTCCGGGACCTAAATTTAGTAGGTCTACAGAACCCGAAAAATAATGTGAAATCACAAAAGAACCTTGCAGCGAAGGAATACACAAATATACGAGCTTCTAGAATTTTGAAGATAAGAGCCCAATTCTAAGAAAATTGGTGGAAAATAAGTGATTTTGCAAAAACAAACATAAAATAATATGAAAAAACCATTAAAAAAATAATTGAAAAAACCAGGTTTTAGTACTTCTCTGTATCCATCTTTCAGAATCGTCCTTGTTTCTCTTATGAATGCCGGATTTATCTGAAATACCATCTGAGATATTATCTGGCACCACATAGTGCAGACACAAAAACAAGTCATTATCTTCCAATACTGGAGTAATATTTTTTGTGTTAAATATAATAATTGCTATAGTTACTATATAATTATTATAATACCATTAATATCGATAATTCCTAGTATGTATCATCTGCAAAGAATAATATTTTCCGAATTATGTACCTACCTACTCGTACCTATTTTAATAACAACTGTTGTTTCACTATTGCAAAAAAAAGTTTTTAATTTTTTTCTTCAATTTTCTAGTAGGTTTTTTAAACGGAATACATAGTTTTCAACTGCACCACAGTGGATCAAATAAACAGATGTGGATGGTTCAATGTCATCTTGCCGAGATAATAATATTATGTAAATGATTGTCGGTTCGTGATTAGACTGTGGTTCTATATCATTTAGTGTTCTTAAAACTGTTGAATACCTACATAGGTAGTAGGTACATCAATATTATTGTATATTTGCATAGTAGAAGCTGTTACCTTATGGCAGTGAAATTTAATGCTGCTCTGGTCTTTTCATTTTCTGATGTTTTAAAATAACTCCACAATATTGAAACAAGTTATAATTTTTTGGGGTGTCTTCACAGCCTTTCTGGTGTTTATCATTTTGAAGTGTTTGTATTTGTCTTCACCAATAACTTTTTTTAAAAAATCACAGGGAATAATTTTGGTTCAAGTTTTTCTGTATGAAAATGGAGACCAAGCTATACATATCAACAGACGACGTAATAAAATAATGACTGACACCTTATTTTATCAACCAAAAGTTGAAACGGCCAACTACTATGCTATGACCAATTCATAAATAAAAGCACCATATCTATGTATTAACTAAATACATAGAAATAGATATTATTACCAAATACTTAGTCTCGAATACCGCATCAGGCATTTAGCATCGATATTAAAATGCCCCTGTAAAAGGTTGCACAGCCCTGCAGTACAAACGGAACGCTTCAAGCTTCGTTGTTGCGAACGCATTTTTTTACGCGAAGTCCCTTTGCAAATACCTGCATCCGACCTTGAGCAAGAAGGACGGACGTAAGTCCCGTTGTTCGGCCAAGCAACTTCCCCTCACCCCACAGCCGTGGCGGCCCTCCCACGTCTCATTACCTACCAACAGGCTTTTTGGAAAAAAGTTTTCAGTTCGGCAGTTCGCAATTAACCCCTAAATAAACCGGACGCGGCAAAATCGTTCCTCGACGGACGCGTCGCTCCTGCGGGAAGCGGCGTGGTCGCCAGGACAAGCCGGACGACATATTACCCTAAATTGATATCAGTGCGCCCCTTTTGCCGATAACGTATTAATATTGATTCCCATAATTATCCCAGAACGCGCACCGCGTCCCCGATAAAGTGCCCCGGCGCCGATCGCGCCATTGTGTGAACAAATAATACAAAGTGAATGTGCGACAGCTAAATCTAAGACTCCTTTGAGTGCAATTAATGATGTATTCCTAACCTGTCTGGAACTTAATGTAATTAAATGTCCCTGCGCAGGGAAATTGTCAAATCAAAAATATGTGTTTTATATAATTAAACCCCGCGATGTCACGCATCTCCCAATCAAAATAATACTGAAGAAGATTCAACCACCGACATACAAGTGAGTGCCTCCCTATCATTCTTCCCGGTATTATTCTGGCGCCCAACGTGGGGCGACAGGAATCGATGGGTTCCGCGAACGTACGCCCTGAGATACCCAAATGTGTGACATCAAACCTATAGTTTTGTGAATTTTAAAAATAAAAATAAATTCTCTGGCGCCCTATTAAAAAAAAAAACCCTAAACAAAAATATATTTCGCCCACGCTACCGTCAAAACAAAGTGAAAATTACGAGACAAACCCAGTAACAACAAATGCGCGCGTAAACTCAACAAGATAAAAATCAAAACCAGGGGTGTTCAACCTCATAAACAGTGTTTATAAAAATAAATGCGAGCCTTCAAAAATTAAAACGATGTTATAGTCCGTGAAAAGAAATCTAGTGAAACGAAACCCGAGAATGCCATGAACGTGGGTTCTCACAGAACGGACGTTCCTACGATGCTGCAGCCACCCCGTCTACTGGCAGCTGCCGGGGACCACCGACACCGGAGGTCCTGGAAAAGTCCAGGGTATAACCTGCCTGTCAAGGTCGCCCCCCTCTGCCCGACAACCCCTAGCACGAGAACTCAGCCCTGTCTTCGCATCCCCGCGTCAATCTTGCGACGGCGTCGCCGGACTCGAGCACACGTCCAAATTGCACCTCCCGCCGAACGACACCTGATCTCCGCAACCCTCCGCCTACCCCTGAATAGGCAACCCAGCCCCAACCACTGCAGCAGTCCGAAGAAGCCGATCGTGTGACGACACCCTACCGAAACCGGCTACCCCTCCAGAATCGTTGGCACTTGCCGAGAAAAATCTCGCAAGACGAAATGGCGTCTCCGACGGCACGAGACTCATAACCCGTTGAGCATCCCGCTCGCGGATCGAACGAACGACCTAATGAAAACCTATCAATGTGCTACCAACGCGAACCATTCGGAACCCCCGAATTTATTAGTAAGATTTTCTTTGTTTTGTCAATACACGCTCCATTCACATTACGTGGTTGCCGATATGAAATTTGAAACAAAAGATGGCAGGGTGGTTTGTCACCAGATGGAAAAAACCCCCGGTCCGCAGTTTCAAATCACATATCCACAACCTAATCATACGCCCTTGAATTAGGGTTTACCTCCTCTGATTTACGAAATAATGTTATCGCGAAGCGCTTTGGCCAGGACGATGCGGGGCAAATCTCTCGCTGGCGACAGGAGCCGAGGAATTCTCAGAAGGCCTGCCCTAGGTACACAGCAAGCGAATGTACCGTAATTTGTTTCATCCCTTTGCCCCTCCCCGCTGTCTCGCCACCCATAGATTTGCAGATAATGAAGTCAGTGCAGATTGGGCGGCGAAAGCAAAAGTACCGCGGGCCACGGGCCACGTGCGCGGCATAGCCGGGCGGTGTTCCTTGACGCAAAAATACCGCGCTTTTCTCGATGTTGTGAATCAGTGAATCTCTTTTCCCATCATTGTGTTATTAATAATCCCTATAACCACCTCAAAACCACGCGTCGCGTCCTCGACAAAAACGTTTTCGCGCCCGTTTGGCCAATGTGTCCAAACACGTGCTCCCACATAGTGACTGTGCCATAGCTAAATCTAAGACTCCTTTAAGTGTAATTAATAATGTAACCCAACCAATGTCTGGAAAGTTAATGTAATTAAACGTCCCTGCGCAGGGAAATTGTCAAATCAAAGACGTGTTTTATCTTGAATTATATGTCCTGATGTCCACACAACCCTCAATCAAGGTGATACTCGTGAAGAACGCTGCCAGCATACATGTGAGTTCATCACCCATTCTTCCCGGTATTATTCTGGCCCCCGAACGTGGTGCGACAGGAATCGATGGGTTCCGCGAACGTACGCCCTGAGATACCCAAATGTGTGACATCAAACCTATAGTTTTGTGAATTTTAAAAATAAAAATAAATTCTCTGGCGCCCTATTAAAAAAAAAAACCCTAAACAAAAATATATTTCGCCCACGCTACCGTCAAAACAAAGTGAAAATTACGAGACAAACCCAGTAACAACAAATGCGCGCGTAAACTCAACAAGATAAAAATCAAAACCAGGGGTGTTCAACCTCATAAACAGTGTTTATAAAAATAAATGCGAGCCTTCAAAAATTAAAACGATGTTATAGTCCGTGAAAAGAAATCTAGTGGAACGAAACCCGAGAATGCCATGAACGTGGGTTCTCACAGAACGGACGTTCCTACGATGCTGCAGCCACCCCGTCTACTGGCAGCTGCCGGGGACCACCGACACCGGAGGTCCTGGAAAAGTCCAGGGTATAACCTGCCTGTCAAGGTCGCCCCCCTCTGCCCGACAACCCCTAGCACGAGAACTCAGCCCTGTCTTCGCATCCCCGCGTCAATCTTGCGACGGCGTCGCCGGACTCGAGCACACGTCCAAATTGCACCTCCCGCCGAACGACACCTGATCTCCGCAACCCTCCGCCTACCCCTGAATAGGCAACCCAGCCCCAACCACTGCAGCAGTCCGAAGAAGCCGATCATGTGACGACACCCTACCGAAACCGGCTACCCCTCCAGAATCGTTGGCACTTGCCGAGAAAAATCTCGCAAGACGAAATGGCGTCTCCGACGGCACGAGACTCATAACCCGTTGAGCATCCCGCTCGCGGATCGAACGAACGACCTAATGAAAACCTATCAATGTGCTACCAACGCGAACCATTCGGAACCCCCGAATTTATTAGTAAGATTTTCTTTGTTTCATCGATACACACCCCATGCATTTTACTGGACCCTGTCCGATACCTGATACGAAATTAGAGACAAAAGAAGGGGGAGCGTTTATTACCAAATACTTAGTCTCGAATACCGCATCAGGCATTTAGCATCGATATTAAAATGCCCCTGTAAAAGGTTGCACAGCCCTGCAGTACAAACGGAACGCTTCAAGCTTCGTTGTTGCGAACGCATTTTTTTACGCGAAGTCCCTTTGCAAATACCTGCATCCGACCTTGAGCAAGAAGGACGGACGTAAGTCCCGTTGTTCGGCCAAGCAACTTCCCCTCACCCCACAGCCGTGGCGGCCCTCCCACGTCTCATTACCTACCAACAGGCTTTTTGGAAAAAAGTTTTCAGTTCGGCAGTTCGCAATTAACCCCTAAATAAACCGGACGCGGCAAAATCGTTCCTCGACGGACGCGTCGCTCCTGCGGGAAGCGGCGTGGTCGCCAGGACAAGCCGGACGACATGTTACCCTAAATTGATATCAGTGCGCCCCTTTTGCCGATAACGTATTAATATTGATTCCCATAATTATCCCAGAACGCGCACCGCGTCCCCGATAAAGTGCCCCGGCGCCGATCGCGCCATTGTGTGAACAAATAATACAAAGTGAATGTGCGACAGCTAAATCTAAGACTCCTTTGAGTGCAATTAATGATGTATTCCTAACCTGTCTGGAACTTAATGTAATTAAATGTCCCTGCGCAGGGAAATTGTCAAATCAAAAATATGTGTTTTATATAATTAAACCCCGCGATGTCACGCATCTCCCAATCAAAATAATACTGAAGAAGATTCAACCACCGACATACAAGTGAGTGCCTCCCTATCATTCTTCCCGGTATTAATATGTACCTACATATTATACATATTCGGCGTAAAAACCTCAAAAATGATAATCATGCACGACTATTGCCACTCGATTACTAATAAATGGTAGGTAGGTACCTACCTATCATACATTTTTTTCACTTAATGTGACCTGTATGGGCATTGGTTAATAATAATCGCTGGCAAGCTATATTATTTCGTCTAGGTATCTTATAGGTTTAAAATGCTTGGGTGACTAGGTACAATGAAAAAATGGCGTTGCGAAAACCTTTATAACATTTTGTAGTCTTGGGACATCTCTCAACAGCAGCCTCAAAATGATTGATTCCTTGCTATAATTAGAAGAGAGGCGATCTTCCTGTTTTTTTATCTTCACAGAATTATTAAACTCATTATTTCGTTCTTCCAGTCAGCTTTGAACGTAATATTAGATTGATTAAGGGCATTAAGGCGAGATATAGGTACCTACCTAGGTACCTAACTTGCCGACAACACCAAGTTGAGTCTTTATTTTAATTGAGGCTTTTCAGCGATTAGGAATGCAGTATATGTATGAATAGAATAGTTACCTAAATTATAATAATACTTATATTATAAGTACCCACATATAATTAGATTTTTTACGGCGTATTGAAAACCTGTGTTATTAAAAATCTATAAACCTTATAGAGATAGGTACCTATCTTCTTCTTATTGTGCCATCCCCTAGCGGAGGTCGACCACCATCAAGGCGATCTTATCTTTGTCGTATGCTACCTGGAACAGTTCGGTGGAGCTGCACTCGTACCAATCACGGAGGTTATTAAGCCACGAAATGCGGCGCCGTCCTCTGCTACGCTTCCCATTGATCTTTCCTTGAATGACAAGTTGGTGAATGCTGTATATGTGTCCTCTCATAATGTGGTCGAGGTATTGTAGTTTCCTGGTTTTGATACTACGTAGAATTTCTCGGTCCTTCCCCTTTCGATTGAGAACTTCAACATTTGTCACCCGGTCAGTCCAAGGAATTTTGAGGATGCGTCTATACAGCCACATCTCGAAAGCTTTAAGTCTCCGTGACATCTCTTGGTTTAGCGTCCATACTTCCATGCCATAGAAAAGAATTGAGAGCACATAACAACGTACCATACGCAGTCTCAGACCTAGGTTAAGATCTCGATTGCTAAGGAGGCGTCTCATTTTGAGAAAGGCGCTCCTTGCGATCTCAATTGTAATTTTTATTTCCTGAGACTGGTCCCATTTCTCATTGACCCATAATATCGTTGTTAGGCAAAAAATACAGCAAATCATTAATAGGTAATTAATAATTATTATGCTGTGTTATAATATGAATCATTATTTTTTACTGTTTATGTGTTAGCAGATCTAAAAAACTATAACGAAGTGATCGTATACTATTTTAAGCCTTTAACTTCCAAGTCGTATTTCTGATATAAATTTTATAAGCCCCACATGCCTATACGCTGAAATGATTCATTATTTTTCTATGTTACTTAGAGAAGCTTCATACATCGATTGGCGTAGGCCGTAGCGTATCGTTATACCGTACAATAGACAAAGGGTTAAGTTGACGATTATTCGTTATATGAAAATATAATATATTATGAATTTTGCAGCAATGTGAAAATAGATTACGGCAAAGCAATAATTCCTTACGGGGCATCCCAAGTTTTCTAATGCAGCTCGAAGACGGTGAATTCCCATAACACGGGTAAGTACAGCGCAATTATTTTTTACTCTAGTAGCTTAAAATGTAATGACGTCATTCTTTAGTTCATCGTACGTGCCTGGTCATGCGACTTCGAAACATTTTGATTTTTGATAATAGTGTAAAGATAAACCATCACTTATTTTATAATAATGTAGTGTTTTGAATGTATAGTTTCGTTATAATTATTACATTGAACTAGCTAAAGTTTTGTGATGTGATTTTACTTCATTTTATGACATGTGACGTAACCAATGTCGTTTGCCTAATCTAAATTGTTTTTAGGTGATCGAAGTTGGATCCTGAACAATTATTACCTACCGCATGAGATGAAAAAAAATACTCAGTATTCTTCGCCTAGAGAGATCCCACTTATCATCTGGGTCAATGTCAATGTTGGCGTAAGTAGTAAGTACTTATAAGATTTTACGCATGGAATGTAATGAAGTTAGAATGTCACCATCAATTTCCTAGGGTAAACAGTCTATTGTAGAAAAAAAAACTATCAATTATAATCTGGATGGCGAACCCTTTTGAGTAGGTATATTAATATTTTACTAAATAACTACATGAATACTTTTTTAATCAATTTTTATGGGTAAAGATTACTCTCTGGTGTTTGCTTTTCTCCATCGCCAACCACCACGTCTCGACACACATAGTCGAGCGTATACCATGGTGTACCGAACATTGGGCGTTTTTCATAGCTGTGCTAAGAGTGACACCTGTAGAATCTTCCCGATATCTCGATTGGCGTGCAAGAATGCATGATTTCTAATCCAATTTAATCTATTATGGTCATGCCTCAATGAAAAAAGACCTTGCTATTCATATGGCGTTTCAAACTTTTTGAAAGAAATAGTGCCCCATAGAAACCAAGTTACAATAACCGAGCCGGTATTAAAACTTACTCGTTTGTATACATTGATATAAGTACCATGATAATACACCGTTTCATACAAAATCACGATATTAAAGTGGGCAAGTTTTGCAGAATAGGTCAAAGACATCTTTCAAAAATCTCGAATAATCCTTTTTTTGCAATGTGGGTAAAGTTAATATTTAACTACTTGCTACAATATAATATAATATATATATTAGCGTTTCGGAAAGAAATGTACAACAATAACCCTTATTGCGATGTAGGCAGGGTTAATTTTTCAACCACATTTATCCACATTTTTATGTCCAGAGAGAATGATATTTGAATGAATGGATGGGACCTGTCGGATCTTGATTTCTATTAGCATCGTTTGCGAGGGTCCTTTCAATTTTTCAAATTGCGTATTTTCATATAAATGTTTGTATTCTATACAGGTGCCGTACGTAAACAAAAAGAACTGATGACTTCATTAAAATCTTGGATGCGGGCCACACCGCGGCCAACATCGATTATTCTAACTCGGAGAAAGATCAGATGCGGTGCCTGGACATGCTCGCCACATACTGCGTGCAGGAAGCTAACCATGAAAAGAATATAAACATGAAACGGGATCTGTTCACCAAAGCCGCAAACCTATACACCACTGCCGACAAAATCATCATGTATGATCATGTAAGACGATACCTACCCACTTTCATTACCTATTTTATTCAACCTAGTCAAATTTTGTTCAAATTTCTTTATATATAATAATATGAAGTGAATACCATAAAAGCTCCATTTTTACCTATGCTGAGCATGTGGGCCGTTAAGTCTGTAAAGAAAACATGAAGAAATTATATGAACCTATAATTATGTCTGATTAATAAAATTACATACTTAATGTAAATATTATGATATAAATTTCATATATCACATGAGTATGAAATGAAATTTATGACGAAAAGAATAAAATCCTTTCTACATAAATTTTAAAAAGATCTCATTGCTCCATCTATCTAGTAATCATAATAGTAATTCAAGAACCTTGTCTATCCGCTTAATTCAGCAGGGTGAAAATTTTTCTCAGTTCAGTTCATTCAGTTGTCTTGTAATTTGTTTTCAGGGTTACAATCCAAGTCCAATAACAACACAGAGAATCGGGGGTTGCGTGCGGAGAACTGTTACTAACTTGCACGAGAAACCGCGACCAGGCTACGCAGTTTGCACTTTCTGCATTTGTCCTGCCGCACTTTGGCCTCGAGCAGATGTATATCATTTTATCGAGGGGATTCAGAGAATGTATGTATATTTTATATCATATTTGTATAGGCGTACAGTTAAAAATATATTTTTTACTGGCCCTACAATCCGATGTGGATCTCGGCTGCCTCATGAAGAGGTCTCATAACAGATATTTTTTACAAGAAATATAATTGATCGTTTGCTCAACCTATTGGGTCCACAGCTTAACAGTTGATATTCCTAAATAATACACGTGATTTAAGAATGTAACAGTCTTCATTGAAAATAGTTAACTTGGAACAGCCTCAGTAAAATACCCATTCGAAAAATCTTGGATCTTCTCAAGCTGACTCAGCTGGCATGCGATAAATCTAGGGTTGATTCCCATGTCATGTTCTAACATTTTTATCAATTAGGTTTGTTTCTGAACCTGTTTCGAGTTATGTATGGAAGATTGATGAATGTTTCATTGTTAAATCTTGTGTAACATCTTGAAGAATCTATAATTTAATTTAAACTACGAGGGTGGGTCAATAAGTCCTTAGAAAAGCCGACAGGTGGCGCGACTAGTACTGCAAGCGGTTTGTTTTCATGCAGCGGCACTACCGATTCAGTATGCTGCGAAGTTTCAATCAGATTGGTCGGGTTGTTGTGTGTTTCTCGTACATTTAAAAAAAAATTTGCTTGTGGAAAATGGAAAAATGGAAAATGGAGAAAATTGAGTTTAGAGTTGTTATTAAACATTTTAATATAAAAGGGTTAACAGCAAAGGAAATAAAAAATGAGTTGGATTTAGTTCACGGCATATCTGCTCCTTCACTTGCAACTATTTATAACTGGTTAAATGAATTTAAACGTGGTCGTACATCAACAAAGGATGAACCACGCTCAGGACGTCCTGTAGAGGTGACTACACCAGAAATGATCAATAAAATCCACGATATGGTGTTAAGTGACCGAAGATTAAAGTTGAGTGAGATAATTGAGGTTACAGGGATCTCAAAAGGTAGCGTCATTTCTATTTTACATGACAAATTGGGCATGAAAAATATTTCTGCAAGATGGGTGCCGCGTTTGCTCACAGTCGACAATAAACGCAGTAAGGTGGTGGCCTCTAAAGCCCTGTTGTCGCTCATGCAACGCAATCCGGATGAATTTTTTCGTCGCTTTGTGACTGCAGATGAAACATGGATACACCACTATACTCCCGAGACGAAAGAACAGTCAAAGCAGTGGATTGCGAAGGCAAACCATGTCCAAAGAAGGCGAAAACCGTAAAATCAGCTGGTAAGGTTATGGCTACTGTATTTTGGGATGCACGTGAAATTATTTTCGTTGACTATTTGGAAAAAGGAAAAACAATAACAGGGGATTATTATGCATCTTTATTGGACCAGCTAAAAAATAAAATTGAAGAAAAACGGCCTCATTTAAACAGGAAAAAAATCCTCTTTCATCAGGACAATGCCCGTGTTCACACATGTTTACGATCAATGGCTAAAATTGAAGAATTGAAGTTCGAATTGGTCGACCACCCACCGTATTCGCCAGATTTAGCCCCCAGTGACTTTTTCCTTTTCCCAAACTTAAAAAAATGGCTAAGTGGACAACGTTTTTTTTCAAATGAAGAAGTCATCAATCGGACAAATGCTTATTTTGAGGACCTTCCGAAAACTTATTTTTCTGACGGTTTAAAAAAAATTGAGAAACGTCTAACCAAGTGTATTGAGCTCCAAGGAGATTATGTTGAGAAATAAAAAAAAAATACAAAAATCAAAACTGTTTTAATGCTTTTTTCTAAGGAATTATTGACCCACCCTCGTATTAAAAAGTACTTGTATGTCAGTACGAAAATTCGAAGAGATCCTTATGCTATCTATGAATCAAAATTTGTATATAATAGAATATGACCTGGTATTCACCACTTAAGAAAATTGCTTTACAATAATTGTTTTGTTCACCCATACGCACTTCTGACAGGCCGCTGCGGCTAGCCGGCATACAAAAAACGATATGCGGCTAGCCGCGAAGCGGCCTGCCGCAAGTGCGTATGGGCACTAAGCTTTTTATCAAGTCATCATCATCAGCCGGGGTCGATCTACAGTTGGATGAAGGCCTCCCTTAGCTTCCTCCATTTTTCTCGGTCCATAATTCTTTACTGCCACATACATCCTTCTTCTTGGTCGTTCACTCATGGCTGAGGATCGTGACCACTTTTTAATTTTGCCATCCAACTTTATTGCCGAGTTTTTTCTTATTTTTTTATCAAGTATGAGGACTGAAATTTATGTTCTCGTCTATATTATTATAATGTTGTAATTATTATTGTTAATACTGTATGGTGGGCGAATTTAAATAATTCATGCAAAGCCAATGTATAAATATATTAAGTTGTTTTATTGTATTCAACAATTATTCCTTCACTGGGCCTCCCAATGTTTCAAAAATGTCATAAAGGCTCAACCAAAGAACTACGAGATAATAAAAATTCTTGGATCACTATACGCTAAATCTACCTTTCAATCTTAACGAGATGTAGCTCGTGCACATCTCAAGAAAGTCACTGATCAATTCCCAGATGACATCGAAGCTTGGATTTAATTAGAGCAGTCTGATTTGCAGTTATATCATCCCATTTTTTATTAATATACAAGACATAAACTTTCATTTTTAAAGATATAATAATTATGTATAACCATCTTAGTCATTTTGTCATCTGTCTTTGTTTCATCGTTGATACTAGATAGATCAATATACACTTCAGAGAAGAGGTGTTTATTATCTGCATTGTGAAACTTGTAAAACAGTTTAGAGATTCACACAATTCACCAAGCACGTCTTTATAGCGAGCAGCAGCCATATTGTAGATCCAATTCATGGTCCGAAATATGTGTCTATATGACAAGGGTGATCGACTAAATCTCATGGAGCAATTTGGGATAAAAAAAGTGTATTCCAAAAAAGTCTATGCGGATGTTAATCTGTAAAAGACTTGTTTTCGCAGGGTTTAATTGAATTTTAAAAACTAACCCAACACCATCTGTAAGTTGTCTTATTTCAATGAAAAAAATATGCATGACTGACAAAGTTTAATGTGCACTATTTATGGCAGTTCTTAACAGCCTACCTCCACCCTTCACCACTGCTATCTATGCCCCAAGGCTTTCTATGCAATGTGCTGCTCACCCATCTAATGGTCAAACAAGCAATGAAATGTAAAAACAATAAATTGTTGACTACGTAGTATACGTTTATACAGCATATACTTTAAGTAATATTCTGTTTATTTCTGTACACGCTTGCTTAATCTTATCAATGCTTTTTTGTTTGCAGTATGAGAATTGTTTGAACAAATTCCACGCTCACCATAATGTGGATGATTTGATTTACATGGCCCGAGCTGTGTCGTATGCGAATCGACTCCAGGAAGCCAATATAGCTTTGCTACGAGCCAGACGAGTTGGGCCTTGTAACGGCTCTCTACTCTACACCATGATGCTCATCCTGAGAAGAATGTCCGCCCACGTTTTGATTGGTCACAGAAGTTTATTACTTTCAATACTTACCTATGTAACTACCTACCCACAGAAAATTGATTAATTTTTGTATCATAAATTTCATGATTTTTCCTTTATAACATTGATGATTTATTGTAATACATTTAGACCAAGCAAAGAAATTACACGTTACACCTCCTTACATTTTTAAGTTTAAGTCGACCACCCAGTTAAGTACCTCTTGGATTGATGATTGTTAATAGAAAGGTAGTTTAAAGTATTTTAATAAATAATTGATGTTTTATGATAAATGTTGAATTTCATTTTTTCACCCTTTCCTTTGCTCAGCTGTTATAAAATATTATTATATTCGCAGAGAGCATAATATTCATAGACTATAGATACATCTAGACGCCACCCGTTGCATTGCTAAATGAAGCTGCGTGCCATGCGTTTGGTTTGTGGGTGAGCGAACGCATTCGTCTACAAATGTTCGAGACCATAGACCATTTCGGTAGTGCTCGCACTAGACGCTCAGAATTAAAATATAATTTTCTATAATAATATACAAATAAATTATCACGAACATGTATCAACTTACCTATGAAGCGTAATACCATCTTTTTGCTTATCAGTACGGCTACCATATTTTAATACAACACATAAAACCATCTTTCCTGCTTAAATAACTAAAAATATTTACCAATGACTATGTTTAACACAAAAAATAGCAATTTAGCAACACGAGCTACGACGCTACGTGAAGCGATTTACCACAATTTGTCGGCGATACTTTTGGAAACTAACTCAAACATATGTAGACCTTTTATCGTGTCGCAGAGATTATAAGGGTGCCGAATACTTTCCCACTCGCACTCATGCATCGTTTTTGTTCAGGCCTTGATAATATTACTAATTGCACTTTTGGAGGAGTCCACACTGCTCTAAAGGGATCTTATAGAATATACTATATCACAATATTTGTGAGGGTGACATTCTTTATGAACATAAAACACAATTTTAAAACATATCTGCTCGATTAATGGAACCGCTGGAAGCTGAGTCCCATTGTATTCTTACCAAGCCGCAAAGGTCAATAATACTAGCATAATTTGTAAAAAGCTTCAGTCACATTACGGCTAGTTATGCCGTAATTGGATATAATACTGGTGACTAAATTGGTAAAGCGCATCGGCCAGAATTCAATGTATACAGGTTCGAATTCTGTCAGGTGTCATATTTTTTTAAGTACCAATGTTTCTGAGGTGTTTTCAAACAGTGCAAGTAGGTAGGTGTATTGTTCTTGTCGGTTTATAGGAAGCCAGCGGCAAACAAATTTTGAAAATAGCTGATATACCTACTGGATTATTTGTTAGGTTAGGTTTTCATTTTTGTATTCATGAATTTTGCCAAAATCAGCAATAAAAATTGGCGCGGTTCCCGCCTGGCTTTCTGTAAACTGACTTGCACCGGTATGTAAATCAGTGCCCCGCAACCTTTTCTCCACGACACACCACAGGTCTTCACAGAAGACAGTGACACACCGCATGTTAAACAATTTATACACCAAAACATGGACCCCACATCCTGAAGGGGGACCCCAGACTAGGATATTTGCCCCCCCTACCTATCGCTAAGGTTAAAGACAGTGTGATACCCTAAAATAGAGTTTTTAAAATGGTGTTTGAGGTAAAATTAATGGTATTGAATGTTTGTATTTATTAATACATCCACTTGAATTATGGTTAGTTGTCTGGTTAAGAATATTTGTTTGTCGAATATTGACACAATAATAATAAATAATTATTGTAACCTACAATCGAATGTTTTAAATTATTAATACCAGCGTAGTAAAATAGCGCTGCAGTCAATTATTTTTAATATGTGAGCAAATTTGTAATTTGTGTTTATCTTACTCCTTGTCGGAAATCCAAGAATATTCTTTTTTAACCGAAATCCAGAAAATAGCCAATGGAACATCTGCAAAATTTAGTTTTTAGAGTCCCATCGTTTCTCAATTCAACTTCAACGAAAGCGCTTCTATAGAATTTTCGGCATTGGTTGCGAAAGGGTTTCGAATCCAGTCGTATTGATTGTATGAATGTAATGATGAAATTTCTTTTGCTGCAAAGTTAATTGTTTTTGAGACGGATCCAAAATTAATTGCTTGTTTTTAATGGTGGTCTGGTAGGTCCTTTGATACATTTGTAGAGATCCTTGTCTTAACTCCTAGTTTATCAGAGCACGTCAATATATTATTTTCATTCTGACTTTGCATTGTTTTATTAAGTTCATGCAGGTGCTAAAATATATTACCGAACATATATTTTTATATGTACGCAAATTTGGTTATTAAGTAATTATCGTATAATATACAAAATTATTTGTTTTTTTGCAAGCAATGCACCGCGACACACCTACCGTCTAGCGGCGCACCGGTGTGCTATAGAGCTACAAGTCTCATGACAGTGTTAAACAGAGTATGATTCTCTCAGTTCAGATGGCATCCTAGTTATTTTCAAGGAGCGTATGTGGCATAGGTGCTGGTGCATTATGGCTCATCCATCAATATTGACCACGGCACTGGGTGTGTAGAAAATGATGGGTATTAGGAAATGAAAAATTTATCGACGTTATCGTGACATTGTTACCATAGAATACTTCAATGTAGTTACTAGGTGCTGGGAAAATTCTAGGGAGAACAATAATTATCCACTATAACTGCTTAAGCAGGGATGTGGTAAATAGACGGATAAACTTGTATTAAATAGTATTTCCAGTACCCTAAACCTGAAAGGCGCATCACATGTGACAGAAGATTTTGACGTATGATAGGCAACGACAACAAACTTAGTATACATATAATCATAGACAATATATGACAAAATACAAATATTTAATAACTATTAATTATACATGATTCATACGCTGTCAATCGAAACGATAAGGTGGATAATAACTACTTATAATTTTGTTTATTGGTTGTCTTATTATTAAACGTACTTATAATTGGGATTTTTAAAGTAACTAGCGTTGGATATAAAGCTTGCTCGTCATAAATTAATGCATAACGAAACATTTATGAACGCTAGTGGTCTAAAGATACAGTGAAAGCCATCAATAATTTGTAAGATAAATAACAATAAATAGTATAATATTATTATATTGTGACATTGGAGTGATGAAAACAGTTTTTGGTGACAGCTATAACTGTTGCGAATGGCTTTGCAAAGTATATTTTGACGACGCACCAATAAAAATATATACAGGTGCTTTCCAAATTGTAGCACGAAGATGTTGATTATCATCAATTAGTATAAATGGAAAACAGGTAGATAGGAGCCGTATTGGCTGTTTTGCGAAACTCTTTTGACCAGACCATCCATGCGGATGCGGTTGTTTTTGTTCGGGATATTTTGACAGGGTACTTAGTGAAAATGGAAAAATGCGAATTTTTCGCGTAATTTACATGGAAAAACAATAAAAAATATATGAAAAATCATATAATTAAATTACTCAAAGGTATGCATTTAAAAAATGTGGAAAAAAAATGTTTGGTGTTAAAACTTGACGGCCACTCAAAATTAATTTTCTAGGTTAATATAAAAGATAAAAATTTGAAAAATCGTGTTAAAATTTTACATAAATATACATAATTGTATGCACTTAACAAAAAAATTTTAAAGCAAATTTATTTGTACAAGTATCAAGTCACTGAATTTAGAGAACTAATATCTCTCACGATATAATCTCTAAAACAAAAAAAGCACGTGCACAAACGTAAGCTAATAATAGTCAAATTGATGACCTAATAAAAAATTAAAAAAGTTTGTTAGATGGTTCTACTTAACGTTCATCAAATATTTCATATCGAATAACTCACGCACTATATGAGAAAAAAAATAAAAAAGTATGCAGGATTGCGCATTAGCTATGCGACAAGAGATTTTACTAAAAGAAATATTTTTAAACCCACGCAGTCAGGTTTTGCATAGAAACTTAAAAATTAAATAGCGCGCTGAATACAGATGAAAAGACAAAAAAGAATCGTGCACTAACGTTAACTACCAACGCACTAGTGCTTACAATTTAAATTTTGAAAAAAATATAAGTTTAGTGACACAAGTATCCAGCATTTAGCTGGGTCACCCAAATTGAAATGCGAATAACCCCCTTAATGTGCGTGCACAAACGAAATAAACGCGTGCACAAACGTGCACTAACGATGCACAAACGAATGCACTCAAAAAAAGTTGAAATTTCAACATTGGGTGACCCAACGTTTAGCTGGAACACCCAATTTGAAATTGGAATTTTTCGGTTATTATAGGTGCACAAACGAAAAAAAATCGTGCACAAACGTGCACTAACGATGCACAAACAAATGCACACAAAAAAAGTTGGAGTTTTAACATTGGTTGATCCAGGTAAATGGACCTCAAATGGATGTAAGTATTTTATTATTAAAAACACAAAAAACACAATAATATTATGAAAAATTATACACACATCTTTATTGAATTCAATCAATTATTATTGAATTGTGTCACCGTGTCAAGACTTGGCCGTGACACTTAATGTAATGTATCTATTATAAATATTATTAGTTTCGACGGAAAACACTTCTAAGTATTGTGGCAACACTTTTCTAACATTACCCTGAAAGTATCCTGGCTATCGCGCGCGTTGTTCCTGCCATATTTACACTTAACATGGATGTAAAGCAAGAATGTAATGGAGAACACTCCGATATCGAAGGGAAGTCTTTTTCTGACACGCTGACTAGCTATCCAAACAACCCGGACCCTCGCTTTCATGTAACGCAAGAGAATGCGGACGCTTCAAGTTGCAATTTCGAGGTTAGTTTTTGGAAACTAAATTCCTTTACAATCAATAATTTAAATTGAGAATAAGAATGATTAGTTTGATATTGTAAACTGTGGTTTTTTTACATACTATGTAGGAACATAAGTTGATATTAAACTTTGTTTAAAAAAAATACATGTTTATACAATTTGACAGCTATGATACATACATGTGATATAGGTTAGGTTATCTACCAATTCATATTAAATATAATTATTATACATCGTTGTACGGACGTTACATAAACTGGAATTGGTTTTATAGTGCTATATATGCTTTTAATAATGCTTTTTCCAGTACCATAAGGCGGACCTCTCCGATAAAACATTCGATAATCAACCAGCTGTCGTCAAGCGCGAGATTATTGAAGATATATCACACCCATTATATGTTGAAGATACTCAACAAGGTTGTTCGTATTCAGATTACAGGCCAATACATCAGGTACGTTCAATTGTACGTAGGTATATGTGCCGTTTTCTTCCATTGATGCCGTCTTATATTAAAGGTTTGAATTTGTAATGCATCTTTGAATCTTGATTAGGAACCATTATATTATAAGTCGGTCAAACTTGTTTCCTTTATTGATTGCGGAGTAGATTCGAGCTATTGGCGATTGCTAAAACAGATATTTTGAGACAGTATTGAGTAGGTATATAAATCTTTTGTTAAATCACGGAAGTATATTTAAATATGATGATTTATACATCACATGCATTCGAATGTAAAGTAATAATTAATGCGATTATCTAAAATTGTGCTTAATTGTTTGGTGAATAAAATTAATCGCCCGTAAGTCCTTTTTATGTAGGAAATACAAGCCTATTGTCTATAAAAATAACTACTTGCAGCCATAAAATACCATAAACGGAAGCAATATCTACGTGAAATGAGGTGAGAATAGACCAATTCTATTGTCAACACTTTTTGTAACATTAATGTAAGCCTCAAATTTACTAAATTACCTACCATGCTGCATGACAACACAAATTTAGGCGTTCCAGCTAAACGGTTTGACAGGTCAAAACTGGCGTACTGCGCATGCGTTATAAATAAACCGGAATAGTTTTAGATTTAACGTTTAGTTCACTGTACCAGCAAACTTCAAACCATTTTCTGACCGTCAGAAGTGGTTTGGTTTGAAACGTCAACCACTTCTCACGATCTGTCAAAGTAATAACTGTCCAGACAGAACCTAACCTAAAAATGATAGTCATTTATTATATTCCGTACCTATGTCATATTCTCAACATAATATTGCGTTACCTATGAACATTATAATATTTTGAGGATTAAGAAAAATTGAGATTCTTATGCATTTATATATCGTGAGATGTTCATATTAATATTTTAGACATTTACACAGTAGGAGTTCAGTAGAATTAGGTCGGTTATTATAGCGTAGTAACCGATACCTATTATTAATTAGTAACCATATGCGAACAATACACCGATTTTGGTCGTATTGTCCCATGATTCCACCCTAATTTTCTATGCATAGAGTTCGATTCGATATCATCACTTTGGTATTTAGTGAGGGGTGGGGGTCGCTACTCGACCGATAAATTACAACAGAATGGATAGACTCGACTAAATGATTTTACTTAGGTACTCGACTCAATTTGTCTGTTCGTACACGTTTAGTTACTAAATTTCTCGCCACTCGACTAAACTACTCGCCTGATCCGAACCGGGCTTAAGGGTGTCTCCATGAGCGTAGCGACAAAATCAAACCTCATTGACGTGCCTATTAAATCGTGAAGACTCAACACCTGAAAGGCAATTTTTGAACAAATTGGTTCGCAAACAAGAAGCAAAACCCAACAGTATCTTCAAAGGAGGCATTGTGCTTCGAACGGTGTCCAATAATGGAACAAAAATACTGAATGCACATTTATGGTCGCGTAAGAGTTTGCATTTTATTTTTGTCTATGCTCACATGACAGCTAGTGTGAGTTGTCATTAGATTTTCCATCCTGGAAATGAATATATCTGCCAATGGTTTCGATAACCGGAATCGTTTCACAAAAGCCTCTTCTGTCATTTTGAATGGATCCGTCCGGTTACCAACTCTAACAACAAAATTTCAGCGTGAATCACTTCCATTTTGGATACGTGTAAAATAACCTAAAATGTGGTAATGACATTATCATATTATTTAATCAGTACTTATTAGTTATCGCTGAATTCTTAAAACGATTGATTGTTAAAGAACATGCTTACTTCAATATTTTACCTTATAATAGTGTTATTACAATATTCAGTACCCACGAGAATGTGAACGGAACTTCCGATGTATTTTACAATCCTGATAATAATATAATATGTACATATGTTTCTGTATAACAAAATAAATACATAATTGAAAATTTAAATACAAAACAACACTTCCAACGGTAATATGTAAAAGACAAAAAAAAAATAAAGAGCCCTTCAACATTTTTAATCTGTTTACCATCTGTCAAAATTAGCGCCTCAACCATCGAAGCTTATGAAGCTCAAAAGCCTCCACCACTTTCAGACGCGTTTGTCAAAATCTAATTAGAAATTAAATTTGTCATAAATTCTAATCACCTTCTCATACAATGACTTCGATACTGCTTCGTAAAAAATTGCTCTTCTAGGTGGTCATAGTCTAGAAACTTTACATTCTTTATGTCGTTTGATTTTTTATATTGTTAGTGTAAATGTTTTGATTGATTTATGTTTGTATTTTATTTCTTGACAGACTCCGCTCGTAAACCGCGACATGTATTGTATGATTGCACCTGATATCTTTGAGAGACAATCTGCACAGTTATTTGGTGAAATTGAAGTGCAAGAAATGGACATCAAAAAGGAAATAGCGCTTACTTCTGCGAAACAAGTCCGTCTAAGGTTACACAGAGCTTCATTTTTCGATAGAAATTTTGTTTGCAACGTGTGTTGTAAATTTTTTTCAACTGCGCACATTTTGAAGTACCATAAACGTATGCACGATGCGTCGCTGACTTTAGGTGAAGTGACTTTTCCATGCGCACAAGCCGTCGACAAAAGCAGTTACTTGTATGAAAAGTTTGATGCTTCAACGTTTGACAGTGGTTCACAGGTAACCCATATAATATATATGCTCATTTGATTATTGTTGTTAGGTATATAATGTATTGTAATATATTGTCATCTGATACGTATCTGTATACTATACTAAACTTATATATATATATATATATATATTGTAATACAAAATGTGTATCATCCAGCGGCAAAGGGTGTAAATAGGCTGCTAATATTCAACATAAATATGGTGCACACAAAACTTCATCGTTCGTATCTACGTATTTATTTTCATTGAACTAACACTAGAATAATAAACTGATAGTTTTTAAAATTTAACAAAATCCCTGTGAACCTAAGCCTCAATATGTTATTATATCATACAGAATTTTTGATATTTTATGGATGGAAGAATATTTTTTATTTATTTTGTTTTGGTATAGGCAAGGCTTAATGCATTTTAAAAAACTAACCCAGCCATCTGTAATATGTACTCTTAATTGAACTAAAACAAACAAGAATGACCGCAAGAGTGCACTATTTTGTCGGATTGCCCATAACATTGGAATGTCGTTCGGTGATTATACATTTACCTACCAAATTAAGTCATAATTTGGGGGCCACCGATGGAAGAAAGAGCTCTGGGAAACTCTTTCTGGCTAATCGTAATCATGATACTGTTACATAATATTAATAATGTTGTTATTTTCAGAAGCGTGAAAACGTTCTGATGAATATTAAGTATGAGAATAATGATGAGGGAGTTATCGTCAAAGAAGAATTTGTCGAGAATGCAATGCACCAAATTAATGATGAATTAACTCAACCTGGCTGCTCTTACCTACAATACAAGCCATTAGATGAGGTATGCTTAGTTGTTTTTTTAAGTCCGATGAAACTTTAAATTGTAAAAAAGATTATAAGTTAAATTAAATTTTTTTTTTTCGAAAAATCGACACCTTCATGGCATTAACATTTGAAAATGATTTCGGGCATGTGGCCTTAGTATTCTCAATCAAGCAAATTCTGGGCGCGGAATTTGGTCTACTTTTATTAAAGCACTGTCGGTCGTATAGTATGGGAAATGTAGGCTTCTAATACGTTAAATACTGCTGGTTTATCAGCTTATTCCAGTGACTTCACGAAGCCGCACACTAAGTAATCCAGAGATATAACATCGCACAACCCTGTATTCCAACTGACAGGTTCATTTCTTAAAATCAATCTATCGCCAAATCTTGATTTAAATAAGGCGATGGTTGCGGTGACTCTTTGGCACATCCTATTGAAATGACTGTTCTGCCGAAAGATTCCGTATTAAAACAAAATATAAATCATAGTTCGATAGGGATATCCATTGACCTTAACGTGGAGCTTTGGACCCATTTTTTAATAAATGTTCGACGATGCCACCAGCCTGTAAACCGCACCAAACGGTGCTTTTTTGTGGATCTAGGGAGTCTTCTAAAGTGGTCCTTTTCCGTGTGGGCAATTTTCCTTATTAACAAAGCCGTTAAGCAAAAATGAGCCTCATTGCTAAACGCAATTTTGCCCTAAAATGCAGTTATAAGCTGCGTAAATCGACAACAGCTTTTCTAAGTAAATTTGGATGTTTTATTAGCGTTGTTCTATTCATGAAGATTTGCCGTACTAGTTATACTAATCATTAGGTATGCTCACATACTGTTACTTAAGTATTTTTATTTAGCTACATATTTTTTCCGACTTATACGCAGCGTAAATGAAAACTCTGCACTTCTTGTTGGCATTGGTTTGTGTGTCTCTTATAATTATCTTAGGAGTTGAAGGCATCGATTGTTTGTTTTCCCAAGGTATAACACTAAAATGCCATTGGTAATGCCAATTGGGAGGGCAATAAGTTTTTACAACCAAATCACTTCAGATATTGACATATTTCACCTGGGTCAGGATGAGTATAAGTGAGTATTGTTTTATAAATTCTTAAAATAGGGTCTGCTAACTCATTTGGTGACTTCCTTGTTATTTTTTTTTAATGTCTAAACTAATCCATGCCATGTTGTAATTATAGCATATAATTTGTAATGTTCACCGTATTAAAAAAAAAAGATTTTGATCATAAATGTCAACGAGTGGCGCAGTGTAACGTATCGTTTTAACAGAAAAACACTTAACAAGCGACGTAATATCAGTGCTATATTAGAGAACATTAGAACATAAGTATATTTAATTGATATTTTATAGATAGTATTGCTTTGGATTTATTAATATTCCTATTCTTTTTGTAGATTTCTACCCATAAATGTTTTGCAGTACGCAAGAGTGAACCACTGGATATCGTTAAAAAAGATACGGTTGATAATGACCCGAGTAACAACAAAATAGCACATGCAATCAATAAAAACAGAAAAATGATGATGCAGCATTCGGAAATAACCATCGATGAACAGAACATCAAACATGAATTTCAGAAATTCTACTTGCCAAAGGAGGTTCGAATTAAGTTGGGAAGAGTTACATATTTTCCACGTAACTTTATTTGTAATAATTGTTGTGGAGTGTTTGAAACTGTAAAACATTTAAATAATCACTACGTTTCATGCATGAAGTCTAACCATCTTAAAACTGGTGAAAAACGTTATCAATGCGATGTGTGTTTTAAAAAAATTCTGCAAATTGGTAATTTAAAAAGACATAAAATGACACATACGGGTGAAAAACCACACAAATGCGATGTGTGTTTTAAAAAATTCATCGCAAAGGGTGAACTCAAAAACCATAAACTGATCCATACTGGTGAAAAACCACATCAATGCGATGTGTGTTATAAAAAATTTCTACGAATTAATCATTTAAAAACACATAAAATGACACATACAGGTGAAAAACCACATCAATGCGATGTGTGTTTTAAAAAGTTCATCACAAGTAGTGAACTCAAAACACATAAAATGACACATAGTGGTGAAAAACGACATCAATGCGATGTGTGTTTTAAAAAATTTCTGCAAATTAGATATTTAAGAACACATCAAATGACACATACGGGTGAAAAACCACATCAATGCGATGTGTGTTTTAAAAAATTTCTGTATATTTATCATTTAAAGGCACATCAAATGACACATACGGGTGAAAAACCTCACCAATGCGATGTATGTTTTAAAAAATTCTTCACAATTAGTGTACTCAAAAGACATAAAATTATGCATACCGATGAAAAAACACTGAATGCAATGTGAGTTTTTATAAAAATCTGCAAATATTCAACTCAAAAGACATTTAATAATTACACATTCTGGTGAAAAACCACGAACAATCTTTCACTTGCAGAAATCAATAATAATTAGATCAATAAACTCACTAAAACCTTAAGGTGATACATCAGTGAAACGGAAAATAATTTTCAACTATTGGCGCGTCGAAATTTTGAACTCGCTCGCATTCTGAAAGAGAACGTCTAGCTGGAAACACGTCACTTTGTTTCGTGATAACGACGGGCGTATTTCTTCTTAAATCGTGTAAAGATAACTAAAAACGTTACCCATTTACTTTTAAAAGAAAACATGTCAATGAATATATTATTATTGTTACTAATAGAACAATACACAGTACATAAAATGGACGTATGTTGGATTTATATGACAAATTATATTTAGTTTGGCTTGCGTCATTTGCACACGCGACCTGCAATCCGCGCATCGCCTAGCCACGATCTTTTTAGACCGTGCGTCAACTGAGATACAGCCTTAACCCCCCTCCATCACCTATGCCGAATTTTATTCATAAGACACCATGAAGAGCATCAGAAGTCGATATGCGGTTATACATATTACAGAATAACAAAATTGAGATAGATTTAAATAGAGATAAACTAGGTTCGCTTTCCATTGCCATGCATTCTATTACAAGCGCAATAGGTAGGTTCTCTAAAATAAATCACCAAGTTGTGTTTTTAAATATGTATATAGAGATATCTAGAAAAACCTATTTATCTCAACAATTCTAAATAAAATAACAAAACAGCTTGACAGGGCTGGAAATTACATTATCAACTTTTCTAGTATCCAAAAGAATAGTTATTAACCTACTATAAGTCCGATAAGAAGAAATTGGCGATAACAGGAAGTCTGTAGATGCATAAAGGAGACTTCTCAGTGACGTACCTGTCATGGCGGCAACGCGCGCACGGCATGCGTGTTTTAAATAATGTATCGACTCCTTCGACGCGACTCTTTTCTTTGCAATTCACTATAGTTTACTAATAATAATTGTAACTGCAGTCCTGATCGTTTTACACATATTTTTCATAACACCACGGGAGCGTGTCATGAAATAATAAATTTAAGGGCGTACCTCGTTTTATAACGAAATGCGAGCTGCACTGCACGGGATATTAAGTTCATGGTTTTAACTCGTGGACAAGAAGTTCTTGTTCGAGAACAGTTGCAAATTTGATCCTTGGTGATATATTTATAAAGTATTGAATTTCTATAGCAATAATTCCTACTCAGCTTGTAATATTTAGAATTATTTGTATGGTAAATGAAACTAATTAAAATAATAAATATACCTATTTAGATACAAAATCGTTTTTATTATTGTATTTTTCTGTGTTGATATTCGTTATGACCAACGATTGTGTTATGAAATTCTGTTGTCAAATGAGATATACATTATTCCATAGTGAAAATTTACCGTTTGACAGTACCTAGGTACCTAAGTTATCGATCATTTTTTGTGAAACCATCCATTTCCGTTGCCAATTTTATCATTTTAAAAGTTGTTAGCCAAGGCCTACTATACCTACGATAACATTCAATCATTGATACCAACCGTACTATAATTATAATACAACACTATAAATTTAATTACGCGAAATATTGATTCAGTAAACTGTTACATTTTGATTACAAATATATGTTTAAAAAAAGTTATTGAAACCAGCACATTTTCCATGTATATAAAGTATAAAAATATAGTTAAGCCTAACAAGATAGAAAGTAAGATGAACGTAAATATAAGGGAAATATGAGTACCTAATATGAATGAGGAAGAATGTTGAATAATTATAGACATAAGGGACATTTTTAAAAATATATAAGTATATAATATATAATATTATATTATGTGTGTTAAGAATATTATTAAAATTTATACATACTTTGAGTGATCTAAGATAGAACAGAAAAAGATAAAAATACAATTGGAAAAAAACATAAATTTTTAAAATTGGATTAATGTCCATAATACAAAATTTTGGAGATAGCGCGTTCAAACGAAACAGGAGAATCAACGGTGGAGAAATACATATTGTAATTTAATTTAAATACTTACATGACTAACAGATTTCTATTTTCAAACTTAACACACTATTATATACAATTATTCACATGTTATATACAGGCTTCCATTCTAATTTACGCAAATCTACACAAAAGGTGAACCTCAATCATCATGTTCCGTACCACCTTACCAGGTTTTCCATCCACGTCTTTCACAAACAGCTTAAAAAGCATAGGACGTGAGATTTACTTCTGGAAACAATCGTTTTAAACGGAATTTCGGCATACGGTTCGTTTATCCAAGTGACTATTGGATCAAGTTAAGTACCTGTTTAGCCCTTTCAAATGTTCCAGGGTGGACGTTAGTAAGGGACCAACGTCCCAAGGGTGTGTCACTATATAGTTTTAACACGGCAACAAGGCATGGGGCTTGATGACAGTAACTAATCGTCGCTATAGGATTTGTTTCCCGAATAGACCAAATGTCAATTTTACAGGAGACGAAAAACAAATTTCACTGTCGTATATTTTAATATCAGTAGATGTATCAATCATTCTTTCAATACTGTATGATTGCAACACTATCTAAGAAAGATTCCAAGAATAATATACTGGTATAAATCATTAAATGCACAGAACATGCGTTTTATTTACAAGTACTCACTGTGGATATTCGGGAATTTTTAGCGCTCTCTCAGAATAATGGATATTCGGGACAAAACATGGACGTTCGGGATTTAAGACCGTAGCGTATCGCTGCACGGCCCACAGATTACTGAGTGGTCAAAAAGTACGCGCCTCAAATGTTATATTTATTTACATGATAATTGTTAATAATTACCTCTACTATTTAAATACTTAATGATCGTAATTACCCAAGTTCGTATGTAATATTAACATGCGGAAATCGCTTTTTCGGTTTTTTTTCGGATTAAGTAATAATATAGTTTTTAAGTAATTAACTATTTTTTTATTGAACGAATAATTCACAAGATTTAAGAATGTACCATTCTAATAATTGAACATACTTACATATTTTTTTTAAATAAATTCTGAGAAAATATATTATAAGGTATCTACTACTTCAATTACTAACCGCCGTCACGGTCATTTCTCCAATATTTTATGATGGTACTTACTCGTACTTGCTAACAATTTTATATTAATACTTTTTCCAAAAAAAATAATAATCTATTTATATATATCTGTATATTATTATATCTATATATTTCTATAATTGACAATTAAACTTATTACAAACCACCAAATAAATATTATATATTTACTATTGTAAGGAATAACAACACAAAATAATAGCATGTATAAATCAATTACCATTGGCTGCTAATATTAGGTAGGTACCAATATTCTAAGTATGTAATATCCACCAAATAAACGGTTACTAACATACATATTAAAATAAATTAACTATCAGCGCATTCAAAAATAAATAATAGCATCGCCTTTATTTTCATAGAAATACCTAGATTAAAAGTAAAATAAAGACAAACAATGTTTGATTAATAATAATTTGAAATAATAATTATTTTTTACGTCATATTAGTTGCCGGGTCATACTGTAGAATTCATATAACCGTTGGGATTTTGTGTCATTTATCAAAACAAAATGCAGTTATTTAGGTTAAAATACTCACTTCCACAACTCTACTGTAAGTTCAGGGCGAACTGGTGATGTATCAGCTATGAATGATCTCTTCAAATTTGATGAATTCACTATTAAAACAGTAGTAACGTTAAAAACAATATCAATAAGACGAAATTTGAAAGAAGTCTCCGCACGGCCGAAACATATGAAAGTGGGCGTGATTGTTTTAGAGCTAGACAGCGAGATGCACGGCGTGAGCGCGGTTTGATTGGCTTAAGTCATATTCGGGAAATAAACACTCAGCCAGAGATATATTTCGACCGAAATTAACTTGGATATTCAGGTACGAATAGTTGGACATTCGGGAGAACACCACGGAGTAATTGTAACTTAACATGGCGTATTCGGGTTTTTTAAAAAAATACATCTGTTCCTAGATAAAAATATATTGTTTTTATAAATGATTTCGGTAGAGATCTATAAAAGAAATTGAACTGCATTAAAATGTCGATTTCGACAAACACGGATATTCGGGAAACAAATCCTATAGCGACGTAATGACAATCGCAATATTACACTTAGATTTTCTATTTATTTTATACGTTCAATATATATGTAATATATAATATTTAAAACTATAACATGCCATAAGTCTTGATTACAGAAGTGTAATCAGAAATAGAAGTGAACAAAAAGTGCAAATAGAAGAAGAAACAAACATCCAGGCTTTAAGTAAATCACATAAATAATGTTGTGACCTTCTCATGACTCGAACCCAGCGTTCCGAATAATAGATTAAATAAAAACTATCTTGATAAAGGATCAGCAAATTTAGATTCAAAACTTAATTAACCAACAATAATTAGGAAACAGTGTATTTCATAAAGGATTTTTAAGCTTAAAGCTGAGTACTCATTTGCGAGCCATAACCAGTAACGTCCCTAGACAAAATGCCGTACCATTTTGTTTATCATCCTTTCATGACTCCAATATCTAAGAAATGTGTTGATGGTCATTACTAACAAAATATATATATCACTAAATCTAATTTAAATAGGTCCATTTACCTGGAACACCCAATGTTAAAACTCCAACTTTTTTGCGTGCATTTGTTTGTGCATCGTTAGTGCACGTTTGTGCACGATTTTTGTTCGTTTGTGCACCTATAATAACCGAAAAATTCCAATTTCAAATTGGGTGTTCCAGCTAAACGTTGGGTCACCCAATGTTGAAATTTCAACTTTTTTCGAGTGCATTCGTTTGTGCATCGTTAGTGCACGTTTGTGCACGCGTTTTTTTCGTTTGTGCACGCACATTAAGGGGGTTATTCGCATTTCAATTTGGGTGACCCAGCTAAATGCTGGATACTTGTGTCACTAAACATGTGTTTTTCCTTAAATTTTAATTGTAAACACTTGTGCGTTGATAGTGAACGTTAGTGCACGATTTTGTTTTGCTTTTTCACCTATATTCAGCGCGCTATTTAATTTTAAAGTTTGTATGCAAAACCTGACTGGGTGGGTTTAAAAAAATATTTTGTAGTTAAATCTCTTGTTGCATAGCTAGTGCGCAATTCTTTATACTTTTTTATTTTTTTTCTCATATAGTGCGTGAGTTATTCTACATGAAATATTTAATTAACGTTAAGTAGAACCACCCAACAAACTTTTTTAACTTTTTATTAAGTCATCAATTTGTCTATTATTGGCTTACGTTTGTGCGCGTGCTTTTTTTGTTTTATCGATTATATCGTGAGAGATATTATTTTTTAAAATTTAGTGACTTGATACTTGAACCATTAAATTTGCCTTAAAATTTTTTTGTTTAGTGCATCCGATTAAGTTAAATTATGTAAACTTTTAGCACGATTTTTAAAATTTTTATCTCTTATATTAAGCTAGTAATTAGATTTTGAGTGGCCATCAAGTTTTAAAACCAAACATTTTTTTTCCACATTTTTTGAATGCACACCTTTGAGTAATTTAATTACATGATTTTTCATGAAATTTTTATTGTCTTTCCATTTAAATTACGCGAAAAATTCGCATTTTTCCATTTTCACTAAGTACCCCGTCAAAATGTCCTGAACAAAAACGACCGCATCCGTTTGGAACATCCAGTCAAAAAGGTTTCCTCAAAATAGCCAAAACGGTATAAGGCTCACTAAATATGTCGGTTTATAATAGACTACCTCAAAATTGACAATTTGATTACACAAAAGTGTCAAAATTACAAAATCATTCAACTTTCTTAACATTAATCTATTTATTTATGATTTTGAATGGATCAATGTCAGTTTCATAAGGAAAAATGCAGTAAATTATATAATTATACTTACCTACTGTTTTTTAAAATGATCTGTAATAAAAATAAATACCGTTAAGTTATTAGAATACAATAAGTTATGCATACTTTTGAAAAATGCAATAGGTATGATTTTATGCAACGATATTTTCTTCAAAAGATAATATTGGAATGACATTTATATTTTTTTTATATAAAGGGGTTAACTTGCAGGCACTTAACTCTTCCTAATAATATTTGCATCTTCTTTTTCTCTGTTTCTCCAGGTGGTGCAACGTATGCTTGTAGTTCTGGTAGGTGTTATGTTAGGAGAGAAGTGTTAGTCACTTCATATTATGCTATTCAGAATCGATATCAAATAAAGTTTTGTAGGTTGTTTAAAAAAATATTGCCTCTGACGGCTTCGACATTTGTTTCACGTAAATGGTTTTCTTTTGAATGTGTGTGTTTATTAGTTCTTAAACAACGTACCTACTTACATATCTGTTTACATTTATATTTAAACTCATCACGATTATGAGTTTTTAAATGACATATTTGTTTAGGTACTACTTTCAAAATAAAATTCATCACACGCAAATGGTTTTTCTCCTGTTTCGTTTTATGAGCGTTAAGATAATTTTGTGCCGAGCCTCCGTATAAGTAGTCAATTTATTTAAAAGGTTATTCACCATTTTGTATCTTTACATATGTTTGAAGATTACTCCGTCGCGAGCATCCAAATGAACATACATTGCATTTATAAGATTTTTCACGAGTATGTTCTATATAATATGTACATATTCATTTCATGTCTTTTCAGTCAACAAAGTCGTACGCATTTATATGAATATACATCGAATTTTAAAGGTTTTTCACCAGAATTTGTCATTTGTTAGTTTTTAAGATGACTTAGTTGCGAGCATCTATATGAACATACATTGCATTTATAAGGTTTTTCACCATCCACCAAAAATGGCCGCGCGGCTTAAGCGTTGGCATATTACGTCAAGTGTCCCTAGTTCCAATCCTCGGTCCGGCAAGTACGCATATTATTCGCGAAAATCTATATGAACATACATTGCATTTATTAGATTTTTCATCGGAATGTGTCATTTTGTGTTTTTTAAAACTTTAATTTGCGAGCATCTATATGAACATAAATCGAATTCGTTAGTGTGTTCGCCAGTATTGTATTCCACATGTTTTAAGACTACTAGGTTTTTTAAATGACATATTTGATTACATTTCAAAGTCATCACTCATTACACGCAACTGGTTTTTCTCCTGAATGTGTAAGTTTATGAGTTCTTAAACAACGTATTCGATACGATGCTGCCAAAAGTTGGTAAGTTGATAGTTTAGGTATTTTGAGTTTACCACGGATAAGATGTCTATACTTATATACGTTTGCAATATAAAAATATCAAGTTCATCCGATTTTTAAAACATAGTTTCTTTAGCAGCTATTCATTATGTTAAAAATACGTAACTCTTGATCGTTCAATTTACCAACATCAGAAGACTGTAAAGATGTTTACAGTTTTAATTTAGATAAGAATCTAACTAATGAAATGCAGTGGTAAAATCTTTGTAATACTATTACCTAACATTTTTATTATTTTTCAATAGTTGAGCTAAAATAATATAGGACTTCCGAAATAAGTTTGTAAATATTATGGTAAAATGGCTTAAGGCCATATTCCATTGGCAGACGCACAGACCCAACTCGATCCAACGATCGACGCCAACCGTTGTCGCTAGCTATTTTCAATTACACGCAACGATTCAATCTCGTTGGTCCTTGATTTGATTGGTTAAAATAATACTAGTGTTGCTATTATTAAAAATATAGGTTGAGTGAAAACTAGATATTTCTTAGATTGGTGGCTACACTGAACGCATTCCCGCGCAATTTTACGTCAACAAAACTGAGCTGTCAGCTGTCAAACCTAGCGAGCATCAGATCTGTTAAAATTTATGCGGCCGTTTGACATTTATAGAAAGTTTGTATACTTATTGTTAATTTACATCATGAATAACTGGGCGAGCTTGAATCTCCTAACCAGTTGAGTAATTCGAATATCGAAATCGAATAATCCAAAGACTAATTTATTGTAGCAAGTATGGCTATATTTCAACTGGCAGTAGAATGAAGAACGACCGTTTGCATGACTCAGGCGCATATTCGGCTATTTTCGTACGCTTTCGGCAATCTTCGCTTGATAATGAAAGGATCGCACGACGGATAATAGGAAATTTTCCACTTTCGACCCGATCGCTCACGATCCTTGAAAACCATAGAGAATAGAGTTTGACAGTCGTGGCAGACGATGGGGCCAGACGCAATCTGCCAATGGAATATGGGCTATAGAAATTACATTATTTTCAACAGAAGGTATATGGAAGAATTATCAGAAACATATTCAAATAACATGAACTTATTCAATGAAAGAACTTATGAACTTACACATTCAGGAGAAAAACCATTTGCGTGTGATGAATGTGATTTCCAATGTAATCAAACATGTAATTTAAAAATACCTAGTGAGCCTAAAACATATGGAATGGCAATACTGATAAAAATATTATAAATGCGATGAAAGTTCATATAGATGCTTCCAAATTAGTTGTCTTCTCCTTGGTTGTATACTCATTGCTGAGGATCTTAACCACTTTTAAATTTTGTCATCCTTTGAGCGACCAAGACTTTCAAGCCTTCTCGACCTTCAGCTTCTCGCAGAGCAGAATGAATGGTGCCAGCAATACTCGTAAAAAACATGAAATAACACATTGTGACGAAGAACCTAAATGTTAGAGCACTGACAGTTCTAACTTATTGCGATCGTTTGACGTTTTGGTTTCGACTTTCGAGCAGTCATATCAATAATGTTATAATTAGGTATCATTTACAATACCTACTTCAATCATATTCGGTATCGGTCACGTAAATACCCATTTTATATTCGTTGATAATATTTTTTTAGGTTAGATAGGTAGTCTTTAAGATTATTTTTTTGCATCTAACATTATGCAGCATAGCATTTCTATTGTAGCTAAAGATATAATATACATATAGGTAGATAAGTAGGTACTCCATGTCGTCATTGTGGTATTTTGTAAGGTTTTAGACCAGAAACCTTACATACTACTTACTATCGGGTTATTTACAGTAGGACATACCTAGGTTGTGTTTGTTTTTTGATCTCAAGAGACCTCAATCACAAAAACGATATTATGTACTGTGACACCCCCGTATGGTCCCCATTTGGGGATGTCTTTGTGTATCTGGAGACGCCCGAAGTCCGAGGTCGTGACAGTACCTATATACCTACTAGGTATATATTTCCTTCATTATGTATAGGTATATTGAGCTAATAAACTGGTTTTGCCCAGTGCCGACCGCGAACCAAGATAATATCTACATGTTCCATGTACCTACCTAACATAACCAATGTTTTCTGTTTCACATTAATTTGTATACCTACAAACATTTTAAACTTAATTGAGATGTTCTTAAACTTCTGTTCATGTAATATTATGTAGGTAGGTATATCTTGGTCTGCATTAGGCAATAAGATTAATAATTTTATGTGCATGTAAATATAAAGGTCAGGTACCTCCTCTAAGTACATAATATTATATTATCATCATGGATACCTACCTGAATGATGTTGGAGATATACTAATGCTTTGTGATGAATTTAATTTTAGCAAAGATCTACAACCTTTCAACGTAGGTACAAAGCACCAGAAGAAATTAAAAATGAAACCCCCGGCATTAACAGGAATAAAATAATATTTCATCATAAACATCAGTCGGGGTCATTCCACTGCTAGATGAAAGCCTCTTCTAGCTCCTTCTACTATTTTCGGTCTCTAGTTCTTCGCTGCTACATACTTTTATTGTACTTCACGTGAACAAAGAGATCAACTAAGTGAAGTGTCAATCAACAAAAGTGGCATTTGTGCACAATGTTAATGAATTTTCCAAAACATTAAGTGTCATAATATAATATACAAGGATGAATAAGGCGTGGGCGAGGGCCAAGGTCCATTTTATGATTCCTCTATTGATGTACCTATTTTTATTAAGAAAAATGTTTGCCGTAGAATGGGGTGAATACTGAATAGACCCTTTTTAAAATTTCTATTTTTCTGCTACACATTATTCGGACAAATATGAATGACTTAAAACCTGTTTCTATGGACATAATCATACTCTAAAATATTTTTCAACTACCATTTATTATCAAACAGCCAATTTTGTGTGATGTCTCTTTCTATCCAGCGTTGGGGTGATTATAGACATAGCGGGTGGATAGAATCGAATAATGGTAATTTCCTAATGTTAAAAATGTAATTAAGTACCTACTGTACATTACAAATTTATGTAGGTACATTTAAGTATGTAAATCAAAATCAAAAATATAAATTTAAATGTTATACAACACAGTATCATGTAAGTATTTAAAAAAACATATACTTACATAAACATCTATTTATCCAAGAATTATTTGATACTTGAATCTGTATTTTATATACCATATTCGATGGATGTATGTGGTGTATTTTGTAAAATATTTGGTACGTATTTCTTATTTAACTAAGCGTATTTAATTTGCTACGTGACCTGTAGCTCTTTTATAATCACAAATTATTGTTGAATGTTCCGAAAATGAGTTTATGTGCCGAAACAGCTGTCAAGGTAAATGACTCAGTTAAAGTAGAATTAACAAAAATAACTATATTTCAAAACCATTATAATCCATCTACCATATAAACACCATTTCAAGTAATAAAGAAATAAAAAGTCACCTAATTAAATAATATTATACTAGAAAAAATATACTATCTATATACCCACTTAATTTTCATTTAAAGTTGTAAAATGCCCGGTTACTAAATAGAGGAAGGACAGAGTCTTCTGGCACGACCGAATCACATTGGAACGGTGTTATTGTCATTTGAAAGTAACAATACTGACACCTAAATGAGTCGCCTGCACTGGCAGAATCTGAACCCTGTCTACCTATCTATATACAATTTATTGTTATTTTTTTTCATATTTGTCCATTTTATTACAATATCGTGTTACTTTTAAAGCTCATTGTAATTCTAATAATTATATAAATATTTTTCTTGTATTCTGTGCAAAAATGATTATTAAAACTTTCTTAACCTAAACCAAGTATTTTTTATTGAATGATCCTGCAAAAATATTCAAGTACAGTTAAGTGACATATTTTGTTTCGGTGTATAAGCCATAAATAAATATACATAAATTATATTTAATATATACATGTATACTGTATGTATAGCCACGGTTGGTCTTGCACTTGTTGCTGTAGCTATGCGATCTGGTGTGGTCCATTATCCAAAAACACTCAATCACATCCCTGGTCAAACAGCGGGCAGCCGTGTAGTGAGTCTGGTTGGCCTATGGTGGCACTAGAATGATTTCAATATACACAGTCTGTTAATTTGAATATGTTTTCGACTGAAAGTTGTAAAAATATTAGAAATCAGGATTTAAATAATTAAAAAACTGTTTCATTAAATATCATATTCATACCTATGCAAAATTTTGATTCCTTTGAAGTACCTATACAAAATACGGATGAATATAAACCAAACAAAAATATTTGTTACTGGTACTGCCATAGTAAAGTAAAGTTTAACATACTTCCCTAATAAAACAAAATTCCCAATTCTTGTCGTTCTGTAGATGTTTCATTTCAGTTTTTACCAACGATCCACTAAATATGAATTGGTCATAAACACTCAAAGGAAATCTGGCACTCACTGCCAGAATGTCCATGTCAGATACCTGCATAAAAATAAATGTCATGTTATGATATTATACGTAATGAATATGAATGTATCAGAAACAACATAGATTTTATTACGAATTTCACATTTACAGAAAATTTTCTGCGCTCATTTTTGAAAGTCTCCAAGTATGACGGGTATATTCGCACATGGGTGCAGTTAATGCACCCAATGATTTTCGGGAAACCTGCCCTTTCTTGAAGTCTGAAATTAAAAAATATTTTTACCGACACAAAATAATATTCCCGTTAAATTCTTATTGAGTAGGTAATTTACTTGTTGTGTCTATGCGCAGTTACTCTAGTTACATGACATGTACATTGTAATATTGTATAAATTGATCAGAGGGTATCAACACAACACTAAAGACTGTCAGCGCTGTATGGCGACTGTATGTAAGTATTACTAAGCACTGCTGTTATAGCATCGGACACGTTTCCTATGCATCTGCTTACTGATGCCTGGCTCATTGCGCAGAAGACTTGGCCTACCCGTTTTTGGTACGCTCCCTCTGCGTAGAAACGCAAAATAGTCAAAACCTACAATTCAAATAACGGAGACATGTTATTTCAATAGCATATTACCTTCAAATCCTGTTAACCCTTCATGGTAAATGCTTATTTATAATATGTGCAGTTATGAAACTGAGTAAATCTATCTTACATATGAGCCATGGCAATCTTGCCCTGTTATAAAGTAAGGTTATATTAAATGTCGATGTAATTTGTCGCACGCCATCTCATTATATCTTCAGCGTGTAATAAGCATTCAGAAGACGTGTACATTTTGTCAACACACAACTGTCACTTTGACATTCGTATATGTATTTAGTCTATGGCTGCATCCAATGCTGCCACCTTGTTTCAGATAATTAAAATACACTTTACGCAAAGTGGGTAAAAGTTGTAGCAATTCTGAAAGCGCTATAGTGTACGTGTATTTTTTATATTTAATTCATAAAAATTATAGAATAATTGGCGTAAAATATTAATAATATTTACAATTTTAAATCTGGCGCGTAAATAAAATTATTTAGTCTATGGCTGCGTCGCTGACGCTTTGGTGTGGGGCCAAACGCGAAATTCGCATCAAATCCAAGCGGTAGCGACAGCGATAGCGAGGGCGTTGCGAATTCGCTGCGAATATTCGCTTTGGTTTGGGGGAGGCTTATATCGTGAGAGATATTATTTTTTAAAATTTAGTGACTTGATACTTGAACCATTAAATTTGCCTTAAAATTTTTTTGTTTATTGCATCCGATTAAGTTTATTTATGTTAACTTTTAGCACGATTTTTAAAATTTTTATCTCTTATATTAAGCTAGTAATTAGATTTTGAGTGGCCGTCAAGTTTTAAAACCAAACATTTTTTTTCCACATTTTTTAAATGCACACCTTTGAGTAATTTAATTACATGATTTTTCATGAAGTTTTATTGTTTTTACATTTCAATTACGCGAAAAATTTGCATTTTTCCGTTTTTCACTAAGTACCCCGTCAAAATGTCCCGAACAAAAACAACCGCATCCGATTGGAACATCCAGTCAAAAGAGTCTAGTCAAAATAGCCAAAACGGTGTAAGGCTCACTAAATATGTCGGTTTAAAATAGACTACCTCAAAATTGACAATTTGATGTGTAGTGTCCAAATTACAAAATCATTCAACTTTCTTAACATTTATCTATTTATTTTTGATTTTGAATGGATCAATGTCAGTTTCATAAGGAAAAATGCAGTAAATTATATAATTATACTTACCTACTGTTTTTTAAAATGATCTGTAATAAAAATAAATACCGTTAAGTTATTAGAATACAACTAGGTATGCATACTTTTGAAAAATGCAATAGGTATGTTTTTATGCAACGATATTTTCTTCAAAAGATAATATTGGAATGACATTTATATTTTTTTATATAAAGGGGTTAACTTGCAGGCACTTAACTCTTCCTAATAATATTTGCATCTTCTTTTTCTCTGTTTCTCCAGGTGGTGCAACGTATGCTTGTAGTTCTGGTAGGTGTTATGTTAGGAGAGAAGTGTTAGTCACTTCATATTATGCTATACAGAATCGATATCAAATAAAGTTTTGTAGGTTCTTTAAAAAGTTATTGCCTCTGACGGCTTCGACAATTGTTTCACGCAAATGGTTTTCTTTTGAATGTGTGTGTTTATTAGTTCTTAAACAACGTACCTACTTACATATCTGTTTACATTTATATTTAAACTCATCACGATTATGAGTTTTTAAATGACATATTTGTTTAGGTACTACTTTCAAAATAAAATTCATCACACGCAAATGGTTTTTCTCCTGTTTCGTTTTATGAGCGTTAAGATAATTTTGTGCCGAGCCTCCGAATAAGTAGTCAATTTATTTAAAAGGTTATTCAACATTTTGTATCTTTACATATGTTTGAAGATTACTCCGTCGCGAGCATCCAAATGAACATACATTGCATTTATAAGATTTTTCACGAGTATGTTCTATATAATATATACATATTTATTTCATGTCTTTTAAGACAACAAAGTCGTACGCATTTATATGAATATACATCGAATTTTAAAGGTTTTTCACCAGAATTTGTCATTTGTTAGTTTTTAAGATGACTAAGTTGCGAGCATCTATATGAACATACATTGCATTTATAAGGTTTTTCACCATCCACCAAAAATGGCCGCGCGGCTTAAGCGTTGGCATATTGCGTCAAGGGTCCCTAGTTCCAATCCTCGGTCCGGCAAGTACGCATATTATTTGCGAAAATCTATATGAACATACATTGCATTTATTAGATTTTTCATCGGAATGTGTCATTTTGTGTCTTTTAAAACTTTAATTTGCGAGCATCTATATGAACATAAATCGCATTCATTAGTGTGTTCACCAGTATTGTCATTCCACATGTTTTATTACTACTAGGTTTTTTAAATTACATATTTGATTACATTTCAAAGTCATCACTCATTACACGCAACTGAGTTTTCTCCTGAATGTGTAAGTTTATGAGTTCTTAAACAACGTATTCGATACGATGCTGCCAAAAGTTGGTAAGTTGATAGTTTAGGTATTTTGAGTTTACCACGGATAAGATGTATATACTTATATACGTTTGCCATATAAAAATATCAAGTTCATCCGATTTTTAAAACATAGTTTCTTTAGCAGCTATTCATTATGCTAAAAATACGTAACTCTTGATCGTTCAATTTACCAACATCAGAAGACTGTGAAGATGTTAACAGTTTTAATTTTGATAAGAATCTAACTAATGAAACGCAGTGGTAAAATCTTTGTAATACTATTACTTAACAGTTTTATTATTTTTCAATAGTTGAGCTAAAATAATATAGGACTTCCGAAATAAGTTTGTAAATATTATGGTAAAATGGCATAGAAATTACATTATTTTCAACAGAAGGTATATGGAAGAATTATCAGAAACATATTCAAATAACATGAACTTATTCAATGTAAGAACTTATGAACTTACACATTCAGGAGAAAAAACCTTTGCGTGTGATGAATGTGATTTCCAATATAATCAAATATGTAATTAAAAAATACCTAGTAAACCTAAAACATAAATGGAATGGCAATACTGATAAAAACCTTATAACTGCGATGAAAGTTCATATAGATGCTCGCAAATTAGTTGTCTTCTCCTATCTTCTTGGTTGTATACTCATGGCTGTGGATCTTGACCACTTTTAAATTATGTCATCCTTTGAGCGACCGAAACTTTAAAGCCTTCTCGACCTTCAGCTTCTTGCAGAGCAGAATGAATGGTGCCAGCAATACTCGTAAAAAACATGAAATGACACATTGTGACGAAGAACCTAAATGTGATCAGTGTACATATAGATGCTCGCTAGTTAAAAAATACATAAGATGACAAAAAAGTGTTTAAAAACCTTATAAATGCAAGATGTGGTTATAAGGATGCTCGCAACCAAGAAACCTTAAAATTTATAAAATAAAACATAACAGGGCACACCCTCATAAATGATCCCATATGGGATTTGGGATTATAAGATCTTATAAGTAATGGACATGTTCGAAAACAATATGTGTCATAATATGTAGGTATTTAAAGACTACCACGTCGCGAGAATCTATATGAAAATACATTGAATTTAAAAAAAAAATTAATCAGAATGTGTCATTGTATGACTTTTACAACATTAATTCGCGAGCATCTATATAAACACAAATCGCATTTATGAGGGTGTGCCCCGTTATGTTTTATTTTATTGATTTAAGGTTTCTAGGTTGCGAGCATCTTTATGAACATATATTTAATTTATAAGGTTTTTGAACACATTTTTTTTGTCATCTAATTTACTTTTAAACTAGCGAGCATCTATATGTCCACTGATCACATTTAGATTCTTCGTCACAATGTGTTATTTCAAGTTTTTTACGAGTATTACTGGCACCATTCATTCTGCTCTGCGAGAAGCTGAAGGTCGAGAAGGCTTGAAAGTCTTGGTCGCTCAAAGGATGACAAAATTTAAAAGTGGTCAAGATCCTCAGCAATGAGTATACAACCAAGGAGAGAGGAGAAGACAACTAATTTGCGAGCATCTATATGAACTTTCATCGCATTTATAATGTTTTTATCAATATTGCCATTCCATATGTTTTAAGCTCACTAGGTATTTTTAAATTACATATTTGATTATATTGGAAATCACATTCATCACACGCAAATGGTTTTTCTCCTGAATGTGTAAGTTCATAAGTTCTTTCATTGAATAAGTTCATGTTATTTGAATATGTTTCTGATAATTCTTCCATATACCTTCTGTTGAAAATAATGTAATTTCTATGCCATTTTACCATAATATTTACACACTTATTTCGGAAGTCCTATATTATTTTAGCTCAACTATTGAAAAATAATAAAAATGTTAGGTAATAGTATTACAAAGATTTTACCACTGTGTTTCATTAGTTAGATTCTTATCTAAATTAAAACTGTAAACATCTTTACAGTCTTCTGTGGGTCTATTCTATACTTATAGAACACTAAATTGATAAATAGTATCAAACTTAGGGTAGGTTTGTATCAAAATAATAGCACTTATTGTAACAATTACACGAAGCCGGTTTTTATTGTTGCAATAAGTGCGATATTTTAACAGCAGCAAGATAGGTGCTGTTAAAATATAGCACTTATTGCAACAATAAAAACCGGCTTCGTGTAATTGTTACAATAAGTGCTAATATTTTGATACAAACCTACCCTAAGTTTGATAATATTTTTCACTTTATCACTTTAGCGGTCGATAAGCATAGAATAGACCCACTGATGTTGGTAAATTGAACGATCAAGAGTTACGTATTTTTAACAAAATGAATAGCTGCTAAAGAAACTATGTTTTAAAAATCGGATGAACTTGATATTTTTATATAGCAAACTTATATAAGTATAGACATCTTATCCGTGGTAAACTCAAAATACCTAAACTATCAACTTACCAACTTTTGGCAGAATCGTATCGAATACGTTGTTTAAGAACTCATAAACTTACACATTCAGGAGAAAAACCAGTTGCGTGTAATGAGTGATGACTTTGAAATGTAATCAAATATGTCATTTAAAAAACCTAGTAGTCTTAAAACATGTGGAATGACAATACTGGTGAACACACTAACGAATGCGATTTATGTTCATATAGATGCTCGCAAATTAAAGTTTTAAAAAACACAAAATGACACATTCCGATGAAAAATCTAATAAATGCAATGTATGTTCATATAGATTTTCGCGAATTTAATGCGTACTTGCCGGACCGAGGATTGGAACTAGGGACCGTTGACGCAATATGCCAACGCTTAAGCCGCGCGGCCATTTTTGGTGGATGGTGAAAAACCTTATAAATGCAATGTATGTTCATATAGATGCTCGCAACTAAGTCATATTACAAACTAACAAATGTCAAATTCTGGTGAAAAACCTTTAAAATTCGATGTATATTCATATAAATGCGTACGACTTTGTTGACTGAAAAGACATGAAATGAATATGTACATATTATATAGAACATACTCGTGAAAAATCTTATAAATGCAATGTATGTTCATTTGGATGCTCGCGACGGAGTAATCTTCAAACATATGTAAAGATACAAAATGGTGAATAACCTTTTAAATAAATTGACTACTTATACGGAGGCTCGGCACAAAATTATCTTAACGCTCATAAAACGAAACAGGAGAAAAACCATTTGCGTGTGATGAATTTTATTTTGAAAGTAGTACCTAAACAAATATGTCATTTAAAAACTCATAATCGTGATGAGTTTAAATATAAATGTAAACAGATATGTAAGTAGGTACGTTGTTTAAGAACTAATAAACACACACATTCAAAAGAAAACCATTTGCGTGAAACAATTGTCGAAGCCGTCAGAGGCAATAATTTTTTAAAGAACCTACAAAACTTTATTTGATATCGATTCTGAATAGCATAATATGAAGTGACTAACACTTCTCTCCTAACATAACACCTACCAGAACTACAAGCATACGTTGCACCACCTGGAGAAATAGAGAAAAAGAAGATGCAAATATTATTAGGAAGAGTTAAGTGCCTGCAAGTTAATCCCTTTATATAAAAAAAATATAAATGTCATTCCAATATTATCTTTTGAAGAAAATATCGTTGCATAAAAACATACCTATTGCATTTTTCAAAAGTATGCATACCAAATTGTATTCTAATAACTTAACGGTATTTATTTTTATTACAGATCATTTTAAAAAACAGTAGGTAAGTATAATTATATAATTTACTGCATTTTGCCTTATGAAACTGACATTGATCCATTCAAAACCATAAATAAATAGATAAATGTTAAGAAAGTTGAATGATTTTGTAATGTTGACACTTTTGTGTAATCAAATTGTCAATTTTGAGGTAGTCTATTATAAACCGACATATTTAGTGAGCCTTACACCGTTTTGGCTATTTTGAGGAGACTCTTTTGACTGGATGTTCCAAACGGATGCGGTCGTTATTGTTTAGGACATTTTGACGGGGTACTTAGTGAAAATGGAAAAATGCGAATTTTTCGCGTAATTTAAATGGAAAGACAATAAAAATTTCATGAAAAATCATGTAATTAAATTACTCAAAGGTGTGCATTTAAAAAATGTGGAAAAAAAATGTTTGGTTTTAAAACTTGACGGCCACTCAAAATCTAATTACTAGCTTAATATACGAGATAAAAATTTTAAAAATCGTGCTAAAAGTTAACATAAATTAACTTAATTGGATGCACTAAATAAAAAAAATTTAAGGCAAATTTAATGGTTCAAGTATCAAGTCACTAAATTTAAAAAAATAATATCTCTCACGATATAATCGATAAAACAAAAAAAGCACGTGCACAAACGTAAGCCAATAATAGACAAATTGATGACTTAATAAAAAGTTAAAAAAGTTTGTTGGGTGTTTCTACTTAACGTTAATTAAATATTTCATATAGAATAACTCACGCACTATATGAGAAAAAAAATAAAAAAGTATAAAGAATTGCGCACTAGCTATGCATCAAGAGATTTAACTACAAAATATTTTTTTAAACCCACCCAGTCAGGTTTTGCATACAAACTTTAAAATTAAATAGCGAACTTAATATAGGTGAAAAAGCAAAACAAAATCGTGCACTAACGTTCACTACCAACGCACAAGTGTTTACAATTTAAATTTAAGGAAAAACACATGTTTAGTGACACAAGTATCCAGCATTTAGCTGGGTCACCCATATTGAAATGCGAATAACCCCCTTAATGTGCGTGCACAAACGAAAAAAACGCGTGCACAAACGTGCACTAACGATGCACAAACGAATGCACTCGAAAAAAGTTGAAATTTCAACATTGGGTGACCCAACGTTTAGCTGGAACACCCAATTTGAAATTGGAATTTTTCGGTTATTATAGGTGCACAAACGAAAAAAATCGTGCACAAACGTGCACTAACGATGCACTAACGATGCACAAACAAATGCACGCAAAAAAAGTTGGAGTTTTAACATTGGGTGTTCCAGGTAAATGGACCTCATTTTCAACGTCATGTTGTTGCATGTGTGTGTATTTTGTATATATGTATTGTTTCGAAATAGTTCCACTGTGGCAGCACCGCACAGCTAAACATCGTTTGAATTTGGGCAATTATTATGGTTTCGATTTCTATCGATTCGTTAATATACAAAAATACAAGATTAAATTCAAATAACTGCCGTAAAAATTAATAAATAATATTTTTAATAGAAACGCTAAGCGTTTTTTACGATAAATTTCGTCTAAGCCTAGATTTTTCGATTTTAATTGCGTGCTTTCTAACCTCTAAATCGATGTTTTTTTAATTTGAAAAACAAGATATAAGGATATAATAAATTCCAATTTTCGTTTAGCGTTTCCCTGGGTAATAGATTTACGTACATTTTTATCGTAATTTTGATAATAAATCTTATGTCATTCATTCTTACCACCCGATAGAATTGTACTGAATTTGACACGTATTATTGGTATATAGAACTCCATGATACTTCTTAATTTTTTATTTTATTTTTCTCATTACTTTTGAATATATATTTACCGATTAATAAACTTTTCTAGCTATTTTTCGATAACAACTTTACCTAGAGACATCACCTTAAGTCTTTACTGTCAGCAACAGCAATCTCTTATTAAATTCACATTATTATTCATATTACAATATTATTTACTCCATTAAACTTGTGTATTTCCAAGATTGAACGTATACAATATTAACAATAAATGTCTTAAATAGTATAAATTATACTAGATTTATTTTTGACCGATTTATCAACGTTATTTGTAAATATAATTTTTTTATATTAACAATGGAAAAAAATGCCAATCCCGGGATTGTCAAATTATAATCCCGAAATCCCGGGATCAGAATTTTGGCTCGGGATTAGATTCCCTATCCACAATTAAACGTTTCTAGTGAAGATGTTAGTTCGTTGGAAGGACAAGAGGAACAATAACAAAATGCATAATTCCAGCAACAAGGTTAACCAATTTCTTCAATCCGATATACATATTGTTTTCTGGAAAACAAGAAGTATTCTTAATAGACTAAAGGAGATAGAGTGATGCTAGATGAAATTGATATTTTTATAGGCGTGGAAACATGGTTAAATGACACCATTTCTCACATAGTTATTAGCTTCCCAGGTTTAATGGTGCTTCGGCGAGACATGACGTACGCCAGAGGGGTAGATATAATTTTCATTATTAGAAATACTACAGCTTACAAAGCTATTAACAACCTCATCATTCCGAACATATCCACTGAAGTTTTGGGCATTACACTGACTAACCTTAAAGATTAACTTAGTATAATTGCAGTTTATAGGCCCCCTAGCAATAGCGGAAATAATACAGATCTGTCGCTTCAGGAATGGGATCAAGTTTTAAGTAATACTCTATTAGATGATAAAACCATATTGGTGGGAGACTTCAATGCCCACAATGTCGCGTGGAATTGCAATAGAAATGATATAAATGGTTCTAGAATCATCTACACTTTAGCTGATCACGACATAATTTTAATAAATAATAATACTAAAACCCGTATTGATCTGCGACGAGGTACAAAATAAATTATTATTGATTTAGTTTTTGCTTCTCCTAATCTTCTACAACAGATTGTATTAAATGTAGATGAAGACCCCCGGGGATCGGATCACTATCCAGTGCGTATTAACTTATCTGTACAAAAAGCAATTTATTTCAAAAAGACTTTCAAGTTGCAGACCAAAAAAACCAATTGGGTTAAAATTAAAAATACAATGGCGGAAAATATTAATGAATTCAAATCAGATTCTTTTCTCAGCTTAAGTTCAGTCTCGCAGTATAAAAACCTCATTAAAAAAATCACACAAGCAGTCACAGACTGCATCCCCAAAAATGGAATAATCCCCAATTTCGCCATAGCAATCCATTAGAATGGTAGGTCCATTTACCTGGAACACCCAATGTTAAAACTCCAACTTTTTTTGCGTGCATTTGTTTGTGCATCGTTAGTGCACGTTTGTGCACGATTTTTTTTCGTTTGTGCACCTATAATAACCGAAAAATTCCAATTTCAAATTGGGTGTTCCAGCTAAACGTTGGGTCACCCAATGTTGAAATTTCAACTTTTTTCGAGTGCATTCGTTTGTGCATCGTTAGTGCACGTTTGTGCACGCGTTTTTTTTCGTTTGTGCACGCACATTAAGGGGGTTATTCGCATTTCAATTTGGGTGACCCAGCTAAATGCTGGATACTTGTGTCACTAAACATGTGTTTTTCCTTAAATTTAAATTGTAAACACTTGTGTGTTGGTAGTGAACGTTAGTGCACGATTTTGTTTTGCTTTTTTACCTATATTTAGCGCGCTATTCAATTTTAAAGTTTGTATGCAAAACCTGACTGGGTGAGTTTAAAAAAATATTTTGTAGTTAAATCTCTTGTTGCAAAGCTAGTGCGCAATTCTGCATACTTTTTTATTTTTTTTCTCATATAGTGCGTGAGTTATTCTATATGAAATATTTAATGAACCACCCAACAAACTTTTTTAATTTTTTATTAAGTCATCAAGTTGTCTATTATTGGCTTACGTTTGTGCACGTGCTTTTTTTGTTTTATCGATTATATCGTGAGAGATATTATTTTTTAAATTTTAGGGACTTGATACTTGAACCATTAAATTTGCCTTAAAATTTTTTTGTTTAGTGCATCCTATTAAGGTAATTTATGTAAACTTTTAGCACGATTTAAATTTTTTTTATCTCTTATAATAAGCTAGTAATTAGATTTTGAGTGGCCGTCAAGTTTTAAAACCAAACATTTTTTTTCCACATTTTTTAAATGCACACCTTTGAGTAATTTAATTACACGATTTTTCATGAAGTTTTTATTGTTTTTCCATTTAAATTACGCGAAAAATTCGCATTTTTCCATTTTCACTAAGTACCCCGTCAAAATGTCCTGAACAAAAACGACCGCATCCGTTTGGAACATCCACTCAAAAGAGTCTCCTCAAAATAGCCAAAACGGTGTAAGGTGCACTAAATATGTCGGTTTATAATAGACTACCTCAAAATTGACAATCTGATTACACAAAAGTGTCAAAATTACAAAATCATTCAACTTTCTTAACATTTATCTATTTATTTATGATTTTGAATGGATCAATGTCAGTTTAATAAGGAAAAATGCAGTCAATTATATAATTATACTTACCTACTGTTTTTTAAAATGATCTGTAATAAAAATAAATACCGTTAAGTTATTAGAATACAATTAGGTATGCATACTTTTGAAAAATGCAATAGGTATGTTTTTATGCAACGATATTTTCTTCAAAAGATAATATTGGAATGACATTTATATTTTTTTTATATAAAGGGGTTAACTTGCAGGCACTTAACTCTTCCTAATAATATTTGCTTCTTCTTTTTCTCTGTTTCTCCAGGTGGTGCAACGTATGCTTGTAGTTCTGGTAGGTGTTATGTTAGGAGAGAAGTGTTAGTCACTTCATATTATGCTATTCAGAATCGATATCAAATAAAGTTTTGTAGGTTCTTTAAAAAGTTATTGCCTCTGACAGCTTCGACAATTGTTTCACGCAAATAGTTTTCTT